>NW_027095889.1:0-78555 GCF_963924715.1 Thunnus thynnus | reverse complement strand
TTTTCATGTGTTTCTTTCAATTTCAGTGTTTTCGGGCCCAAACAAGTGGCTTTTCATCAGAATCGATGCAGACTCACCCAAAACGCTCGGCTGCACTGGCAGAGTCCCGGCACGCACCGCACATGCATTTTTCATGTGTTTCTTTCAATTTCAGTGTTTTCGGGCCCAAACTAGTGGCTTTTCATCAGAATCGATGCAGACTCACGCAAAACGCTCGGCTGCACTGGCAGAGTCCCGGCACGCACCGCACATGCATTTTTCATGTGATTCTGTCAATTTCAGTGTTTTCGGGCCCAAAATAGTGGCTTTTCATCAGAATCGATGCAGACTCACCCAAAACGCTCGGCTGCACTGGCAGAGTCCCGGCACGCACCGCACATGCATTTTTCATGTGTTTCTTTCAATTTCAGTGTTTTCGGGCCCAAACTAGTGGCTTTTCATCAGAATCGATGCAGACTCACCCAAAACGTTTGGCTGCACTGGCAGAGTCCCGGCACGCACCGCACATGCATTTTTCATGTGTTTCTGTCAATTTCAGTGTTTTCGGGCCCAAAATAGTGGCTTTTCATCAGAATCGATGCAGACTCACCCAAAACGCTCGGCTGCACTGGCAGAGTCCCGGCAGGCACCGCACATGCATTTTTCATGTGTTTCTTTCAATTTCAGTGTTTTCGGGCCCAAACTAGTGGCTTTTCATCAGAATCGATGCAGACTCACCCAAAACGCTCGGCTGCACTGGCAGAGTCCCGGCACGCACCGCACATGCATTTTTCATGTGTTTCTTTCAATTTCAGTGTTTTCGGGCCCAAACTAGTGGCTTTTCATCAGAATCGATGCAGACTCACCCAAAACGCTCGGCTGCACAGGCAGAGTCCCGGCACGCACCGCACATGCATTTTTCATGTGTTTCTGTCAATTTCAGTGTTTTCGGGCCCAAACTAGTGGCTTTTCATCAGAATCGATGCAGACTCACCCAAAACGCTCGGCTGCACTGGCAGAGTCCCGGCACGCACCGCACATGCATTTTTCATGTGTTTCTTTCAATTTCAGTGTTTTCGGGCCCAAACTAGTGGCTTTTCATCAGAATCGATGCAGACTCACCCAAAACGCTCGGCTGCACTGGCAGAGTCCCGGCACGCACCGCACATGCATTTTTCATGTGTTTCTTTCAATTTCAGTGTTTTCGGGCCCAAACTAGTGGCTTTTCATCAGAATCGATGCAGACTCACCCAAAACGCTCGGCTGCACTGGCAGAGTCCCGGCACGCACCGCACTTGATTTTTCATGTGTTTCTGTCAATTTCAGTGTTTTCGGGCCCAAACTAGTGGCTTTTCATCAGAATCTATGCAGACTCACCCAAAACGCTCGGCTGCACTGGCAGAGTCCCGGCACACACCGCAAATATGTTTTTCATGTGTTTCTGTCAATTTCAGTGTTTTCGGGCCCAAACTAGTGGCTTTTCATCAGAATCGATGCAGACTCACCCAAAACGCTCGGCTGCACCGGCAGAGTCCCGGCACGCACCGCACATGCATTTTTCATGTGTTTCTTTCAATTTCAGTGTTTTCGGGCCCAAACTAGTGGCTTTTCATCAGAATCTATGCAGACTCACCCAAAACGCTCGGCTGCACTGGCAGAGTCCCGGCACACACCGCAAATATGTTTTTCATGTGTTTCTGTCAATTTCAGTGTTTTCGGGCCCAAACTAGTGGCTTTTCATCAGAATCGATGCAGACTCACCCAAAACGCTCGGCTGCACCGGCAGAGTCCCGGCACACACCGCACATGCATTTTTCATGTGTTTCTGTCAATTTCAGTGTTTTCGGGCCCAAACTAGTGGCTTTTCATCAGAATCGATGCAGACTCACCCAAAACGCTTGGCTGCACTGGCAGAGTCCCGGCACGCACCGCACATGCATTTTTCATGTGTTTCTGTCAATTTCAGTGTTTTCGGGCCCAAACTAGTGGCTTTTCATCAGAATCGATGCAGACTCACCCAAAACGCTCGGCTGCACTGGCAGAGTCCCGGCACGCACCGCACATGCATTTTTCATGTGTTTCTTTCAATTTCAGTGTTTTCGGGCCCAAACTAGTGGCTTTTCATCAGAATCGATGCAGACTCACCCAAAACGCTCGGCTGCACTGGCAGAGTCCCGGCACGCACCGCACTTGATTTTTCATGTGTTTCTGTCAATTTCAGTGTTTTCGGGCCCAAAATAGTGGCTTTTCATCAGAATCGATGCAGACTCACCCAAAACGCTCGGCTGCACTGGCAGAGTCCCGGCACGCACCGCACATGCATTTTTCATGTGTTTCTGTCAATTTCAGTGTTTTCGGGCCCAAACTAGTGGCTTTTCATCAGAATCGATGCAGACTCACCCAAAACGCTCGGCTGCACAGGCAGAGTCCCGGCACGCACCGCACATGCATTTTTCATGTTTTTCTGTCAATTTCAGTGTTTTCGGGCCCAAACTAGTGGCTTTTCATCAGAATCGATGCAGACTCACCCAAAACGCTCGGCTGCACTGGCAGAGTCCCGGCACGCACCGCACATGCATTTTTCATGTGTTTCTGTCAATTTCAGTGTTTTCGGGCCCAAACTAGTGGCTTTTCATCAGAATCGATGCAGACTCACCCAAAACGCTCGGCTGCACCGGCAGAGTCCCGGCACGCACCGCACATGCATTTTTCATGTGTTTCTGTCAATTTCAGTGTTTTCGGGCCCAAACTAGTGGCTTTTCATCAGAATCGATGCAGACTCACCCAAAACGCTCGGCTGCACTGGCAGAGTCCCGGCACGCACCGCACATGCATTTTTTATGTGTTTCTGTCAATTTCAGTGTTTTCGGGCCCAAACTAGTGGCTTTTCATCAGAATCGATGCAGACTCACCCAAAACGCTCGGCTGCACTGGCAGAGTCCCGGCACGCACCGCACATGCATTTTTCATGTGTTTCTTTCAATTTCAGTGTTTTCGGGCCCAAACTAGTGGCTTTTCATCAGAATTGATGCAGACTCACCCAAAACGCTCGGCTGCACTGGCAGAGTCCCGGCACGCACCGCACATGCATTTTTCATGTGTTTCTTTCAATTTCAGTGTTTTCGGGCCCAAACTAGTGGCTTTTCATCAGAATCGATGCAGACTCACCCAAAACGCTCGGCTGCACCGGCAGAGTCCCGGCACGCACCGCACATGCATTTTTCATGTGTTTCTGTCAATTTCAGTGTTTTCGGGCCCAAACTAGTGGCTTTTCATCAGAATCGATGCAGACTCACCCAAAACGCTCGGCTGCACTGGCAGAGTCCCGGCACGCACCGCACATGCATTTTTCATGTGTTTCTTTCAATTTCAGTGTTTTCGGGCCCAAACTAGTGGCTTTTCATCAGAATCGATGCAGACTCACGCAAAATGCTCGGCTGCACTGGCAGAATCCCGGCACGCACCGCACATGCATTTTTCATGTGTTTCTTTCAATTTCAGTGTTTTCGGGCCCAAACTAGTGGCTTTTCATCAGAATCGATGCAGACTCACCCAAAACGCTCGGCTGCACTGGCAGAGTCCCGGCACGCACCGCACATGCATTTTTCATGTGTTTCTGTCAATTTCAGTGTTTTCGGGCCCAAACTAGTGGCTTTTCATCAGAATCGATGCAGACTCACCCAAAACGCTCGGCTGCACTGGCAGAGTCCCGGCACGCACCGCACATGCATTTTTCATGTGATTCTGTCAATTTCAGTGTTTTCGGGCCCAAAATAGTGGCTTTTCATCAGAATCGATGCAGACTCACCCAAAACGCTTGGCTGCACCGGCAGAGTCCCGGCACGCACCGCACATGCATTTTTCATGTGTTTCTGTCAATTTCAGTGTTTTTGGGCCCAAACTAGTGGCTTTTCATCAGAATCGATGCAGACTCACGCAAAATGCTCGGCTGCACTGGCAGAATCCCGGCACGCACCGCACATGCATTTTTCATGTGTTTCTTTCAATTTCAGTGTTTTCGGGCCCAAACTAGTGGCTTTTCATCAGAATCGATGCAGACTCACCCAAAACGCTCGGCTGCACTGGCAGAGTCCCGGCACGCACCGCACATGCATTTTTCATGTGTTTCTGTCAATTTCAGTGTTTTCGGGCCCAAACTAGTGGCTTTTCATCAGAATCGATGCAGACTCACCCAAAACGCTCGGCTGCACTGGCAGAGTCCCGGCACGCACCGCACATGCATTTTTCATGTGATTCTGTCAATTTCAGTGTTTTCGGGCCCAAAATAGTGGCTTTTCATCAGAATCGATGCAGACTCACCCAAAACGCTTGGCTGCACCGGCAGAGTCCCGGCACGCACCGCACATGCATTTTTCATGTGTTTCTGTCAATTTCAGTGTTTTCGGGCCCAAACTAGTGGCTTTTCATCAGAATCGATGCAGACTCACCCAAAACGCTCGGCTGCACTGGCAGAGTCCCGGCACGCACCGCACATGCATTTTTCATGTGTTTCTTTCAATTTCAGTGTTTTCGGGCCCAAACTAGTGGCTTTTCATCAGAATCGATGCAGACTCACCCAAAACGCTCGGCTGCACTGGCAGAGTCCCGGCACGCACCGCACATGCATTTTTCATGTTTTTCTGTCAATTTCAGTGTTTTCGGGCCCAAACTAGTGGCTTTTCATCAGAATCGATGCAGACTCACCCAAAACGCTCGGCTGCACTGGCAGAGTCCCGGCACGCACCGCACATGCATTTTTCATGTGTTTCTGTCAATTTCAGTGTTTTCGGGCCCAAACTAGTGGCTTTTCATCAGAATCGATGCAGACTCACCCAAAACGCTCGGCTGCACTGGCAGAGTCCCGGCACGCACCGCACATGCATTTTTCATGTGTTTCTGTCAATTTCAGTGTTTTCGGGCCCAAACTAGTGGCTTTTCATCAGAATCGATGCAGACTCACCCAAAACGCTCGGCTGCACAGGCAGAGTCCCGGCACGCACCGCACATGCATTTTTCATGTGTTTCTGTCAATTTCAGTGTTTTCGGGCCCAAACTAGTGGCTTTTCATCAGAATCGATGCAGACTCACCCAAAACGCTCGGCTGCACTGGCAGAGTCCCGGCACGCACCGCACATGCATTTTTCATGTGTTTCTTTCAATTTCAGTGTTTTCGGGCCCAAACTAGTGGCTTTTCATCAGAATCGATGCAGACTCACGCAAAACGCTCGGCTGCACTGGCAGAGTCCCGGCACACACCGCACATGCATTTTTCATGTGTTTCTTTCAATTTCAGTGTTTTCGGGCCCAAACTAGTGGCTTTTCATCAGAATCGATGCAGACTCACCCAAAACGCTCGGCTGCACCGGCAGAGTCCCGGCACGCACCGCACATGCATTTTTCATGTGTTTCTTTCAATTTCAGTGTTTTCGGGCCCAAACTAGTGGCTTTTCATCAGAATCGATGCAGACTCACCCAAAACGCTCGGCTGCACCGGCAGAGTCCCGGCACGCACCGCACATGCATTTTTCATGTGTTTCTTTCAATTTCAGTGTTTTCGGGCCCAAAATAGTGGCTTTTCATCAGAATCGATGCAGACTCACCCAAAACGCTCGGCTGCACCGGCAGAGTCCCGGCACGCACCGCACATGCATTTTTCATGTGTTTCTGTCAATTTCAGTGTTTTCGGGCCCAAACTAGTGGCTTTTCATCAGAACCTATGCAGACTCACCCTAAAGGCTCGGCTGCGCTGGCAGGGTCACGGCGCACGCCGTACATGTATTTTCATGTGTTTCTGTCAATTTCAGTGTTATTGGGCCCAAACTAGTGGCTTTTCATCAGAACCGATGCAGATTCACCCAAAAGGCTCGGCTGCGCTGGCAGGGTCACGGCGCAAGCCGTACATGCATTTTAATGTGTTTCTGTCAATTTCAGTGTTATTGGGCCCAAACTAGTGGCTTTTCATCAGAACCGATGCAGACTCACCCCAAAGGCTCGGCTGCGCAGGGTCACGGCGCACGCCGTACATGCATTTTCATGTGTTTCTGTCAATTTCAGTGTTTTTGGGCCCAAACTAGTGGCTTTTCATCAGAACCGATGCAGACTCACCCAAAAGGCTCGGCTGCGCTGGCAGGGTCACGGCGCACGCCGTACATGCATTTTCAAGTGTTTCTGTCAATTTCAGTGTTATTGGGCCCAAACTAGAGGCTTTTCATCAGAACCGATGCAGACTCACCCAAAAGGCTTGGCTGCGCTGGCAGGGTCACGGCGCACGCCGTACATGCATTTTCATGTGTTTCTGTCAATTTCAGTGTTTTTGGGCCCAAACTAGTGGCTTTTCATCAGAACCGATGCAGACTCACCCCAAAGGCTCGGCTGCGCAGGGTCACGGCGCACGCCGTACATGCATTTTCATGTGTTTCTGTCAATTTCAGTGTTATTGGGCCCAAACTAGTGGCTTTTCATCAGAACCGATGCAGACTCACCCCAAAGGCTCGGCTGCGCTGGCAGGGTCACGGCGCACGCCGTACATGCATTTTCATGTGTTTCTGTCAATTTCAGTGTTATTGGGCCCAAACTAGTGGCTTTTCATCAGAACCGATGCAGACTCACCCAAAAGGCTCGGCTGCGCTGGCAGGGTCACGGCGCACGCCATACATGCATTTTCATGTGTTTCTGTCAATTTCAGTGTTATTGGGCCCAAACTAGTGGCTTTTCATCAGAACCGATGCAGATTCACCCAAAAGGCTCGGCTGCGCTGGCAGGGTCACGGCGCAAGCCGTACATGCATTTTCATGTGTTTCTGTCAATTTCAGTGTTATTGGGCCCAAACTAGTGGCTTTTCATCAGAACCGATGCAGACTCACCCCAAAGGCTCGGCTGCGCTGGCAGTGTCACGGCGCACGCCGTACATGCATTTTCATGTGTTTCTGTCAATTTCAGTGTTATTGGGCCCAAACTAGTGGCTTTTCATCAGAACCGATGCAGACTCACCCTAAAGGCTCGGCTGTGCAGGGTCACGGCGCACGCCGTACATGCATTTTCATGTGTTTCTGTCAATTTCAGTGTTATTGGGCCCAAACTAGTGGCTTTTCATCAGAACCGATGCAGACTCACCCAAAAGGCTCGGCTGCGCTGGCAGGGTCACGGCGCACGCCGTACATGCATTTTCGTGTGTTTCTGTCAATTTCAGTGTTATTGGGCCCAAACTAGTGGCTTTTCATCAGAACCGATGCAGACTCACCCAAAAGGCTCGGCTGCGCTGAGTCACGGCGCACGCCGTACATGCATTTTCATGTGTTTCTGTCAATTTCAGTGTTATTGGGCCCAAACTAGTGGCTTTTCATCAGAACCGATGCAGATTCACCCAAAAGGCTCGGCTGCGCTGGCAGGGTCACGGTGCACGCCGTACATGTATTTTCATGTGTTTCTGTCAATTTCAGTGTTATTGGGCCCAAACTAGTGGCTTTTCATCAGAACCGATGCAGACTCACCCTAAAGGCTCGGCTGCGCTGGCAGGGTCACGGAGCACGCCGTACATGCATTTTCATGTGTTTCTGTCAATTTCAGTGTTATTGGGCCCAAACTAGTGGCTTTTCATCAGAACCTATGCAGACTCACCCAAAAGGCTCGGCTGCGCTGGCAGGGTCACGGCGCACGCCGTACATGCATTTTCATGTGTTTCTGTCAATTTCAGTGTTATTGGGCCCAAACTAGTGGCTTTTCCTCAGAACCGATGCAGACTCACCCAAAAGGCTCGGCTGCGCTGGCAGGGTCACGGCGCACGCCGTACATGTATTTTCATGTGTTTCTGTTAATTTCAGTGTTATTGGGCCCAAACTAGTGGCTTTTCATCAGAACCGATGCAGACTCACCCAAAAGGCTCGGCTGCGCTGGCAGGGTCACGGCGCACGCCGTACATGCATTTTCATGTGTTTCTGTCAATTTCAGTGTTTTTGGGCCCAAACTAGTGGCTTTTCATCAGAACCGATGCAGACTCACCCCAAAGGCTCGGCTGCGCAGGGTCACGGCGCACGCCGTACATGCATTTTCATGTGTTTCTGTCAATTTCAGTGTTATTGGGCCCAAACTAGTGGCTTTTCATCAGAACCGATGCAGACTCACCCAAAAGTCTCGGCTGCGCTGGCAGGGTCACGGCGCACGCCGTACATGCATTTTCATGTGTTTCTGTCAATTTCAGTGTTATTGGGCCCAAACTAGTGGCTTTTCATCAGAACCGATGCAGACTCACCCCAAAGGCTCGGCTGCGCAGGGTCACGGCGCACGCCGTACATGCATTTTCATGTGTTTCTGTCAATTTCAGTGTTATTGGGCCAAAACTAGTGGCTTTTCATCAGAACCGATGCAGACTCACCCTAAAGGCTCGGCTGCGCTGGCAGGGTCACGGCGCACGCCGTACATGTATTTTCATGTGTTTCTGTCAATTTCAGTGTTATTGGGCCCAAACTAGTGGCTTTTCATCAGAACCGATGCAGATTCACCCAAAAGGCTCGGCTGCGCTGGCAGGGTCACGGCGCAAGCCGTACATGCATTTTAATGTGTTTCTGTCAATTTCAGTGTTATTGGGCCCAAACTAGTGGCTTTTCATCAGAACCGATGCAGACTCACCCCAAAGGCTCGGCTGCGCAGGGTCACGGCGCACGCCGTACATGCATTTTCATGTGTTTCTGTCAATTTCAGTGTTATTGGGCCCAAACTAGTGGCTTTTCATCAGAACCGATGCAGACTCACCCTAAAGGCTCGGCTGCGCTGGCAGGGTCACGGCGCATGCCGTACATGCATTTTCATGTGTTTCTGTCAATTTCAGTGTTATTGGGCCCAAACTAGTGGCTTTTCATCAGAACCGATGCAGACTCACCCAAAAGGCTCGGCTGCGCTGGCAGGGTCACGGCGCACGCCGTACATGCATTTTCAAGTGTTTCTGTCAATTTCAGTGTTATTGGGCCCAAACTAGAGGCTTTTCATCAGAACCGATGCAGACTCACCCAAAAGGCTCGGCTGCGCTGGCAGGGTCACGGCGCACGCCGTACATGCATTTTCATGTGTTTCTGTCAATTTCAGTGTTATTGGGCCCAAACTAGTGGCTTTTCATCAGAACCGATGCAGACTCACCCAAAAGGCTCGGCTGCGCTGGCAGGGTCACGACGCACGCCGTACATGCATTTTCATGTGTTTCTGTCAATTTCAGTGTTATTGGGCCCTAACTAGTGGCTTTTCATCAGAACCGATGCAGACTCACCCTAAAGGCTCGGCTGCGCTGGCAGGGTCACGGAGCACGCCGTACATGTATTTTCATGTGTTTCTGTTAATTTCAGTGTTATTGGGCCCAAACTAGTGGCTTTTCATCAGAACCGATGCAGACTCACCCAAAAGGCTCGGCTGCGCTGGCAGGGTCACGGCGCACGCCGTACATGCATTTTCATGTGTTTCTGTCAATTTCAGTGTTTTTGGGCCCAAACTAGTGGCTTTTCATCAGAACCGATGCAGACTCACCCCAAAGGCTCGGCTGCGCAGGGTCACGGCGCACGCCGTACATGCATTTTCATGTGTTTCTGTCAATTTCAGTGTTATTGGGCCCAAACTAGTCGCTTTTCATCAGAACCGATGCAGACTCACCCCAAAGGCTCGGCTGCGCTGGAATTGTCACGGCGCACGCCGTACATGCATTTTCATGTGTTTCTGTCAATTTCAGTGTTATTGGGCCCAAACTAGTGGCTTTTCATCAGAACCGATGCAGACTCACCCAAAAGGCTCGGCTGCGCTGGCAGGGTCACGGCGCACGCCATACATGCATTTTCATGTGTTTCTGTCAATTTCAGTGTTATTGGGCCCAAACTAGTGGCTTTTCATCAGAACCGATGCAGATTCACCCAAAAGGCTCGGCTGCGCTGGCAGGGTCACGGCGCAAGCCGTACATGCATTTTCATGTGTTTCTGTCAATTTCAGTGTTATTGGGCCCAAACTAGTGGCTTTTCATCAGAACCGATGCAGACTCACCCAAAAGGCTCGGCTGCGCTGGCAGGGTCACGGCGCACGCCGTACATGCATTTTCGTGTGTTTCTGTCAATTTCAGTGTTATTGGGCCCAAACTAGTGGCTTTTCATCAGAACCGATGCAGACTCACCCAAAAGGCTCGGCTGCGCTGGGTCACGGCGCACGCCGTACATGCATTTTCATGTGTTTCTGTCAATTTCAGTGTTATTGGGCCCAAACTAGTGGCTTTTCATCAGAACCGATGCAGACTCACCCAACGGCTCGGCTGCGCTGGCAGGGTCACGGCGCACGCCGTACATGCATTTTCATGTGTTTCTGTCAATTTCAGTGTTTTTGGGCCCAAACTAGTGGCTTTTCATCAGAACCGATGCAGACTCACCCAAAAGGCTCGGCTGCGCTGGCAGGGTCACGGCGCACGCCGTACATGCATTTTCGTGTGTTTCTGTCAATTTCAGTGTTATTGGGCCCAAACTAGTGGCTTTTCATCAGAACCGATGCAGACTCACCCAAAAGGCTCGGCTGCGCTGGCAGGGTCACGGCGCACGCCGTACATGCATTTTCGTGTGTTTCTGTCAATTTCAGTGTTATTGGGCCCAAACTAGTGGCTTTTCATCAGAACCGATGCAGACTCACCCAAAAGGCTCGGCTGCGCTGGGTCACGGCGCACGCCGTACATGCATTTTCATGTGTTTCTGTCAATTTCAGTGTTATTGGGCCCAAACTAGTGGCTTTTCATCAGAACCGATGCAGACTCACCCAACGGCTCGGCTGCGCTGGCAGGGTCACGGCGCACGCCGTACATGCATTTTCATGTGTTTCTGTCAATTTCAGTGTTTTTGGGCCCAAACTAGTGGCTTTTCATCAGAACCGATGCAGACTCACCCAAAAGGCTCGGCTGCGCTGGCAGGGTCACGGCGCACGCCGTACATGCATTTTCAAGTGTTTCTGTCAATTTCAGTGTTATTGGGCCCAAACTAGTGGCTTTTCATCAGAACCGATGCAGACTCACCCAAAAGGCTCGGCTGCGCTGGCAGGGTCACGGCGCACGCCGTACATGCATTTTCGTGTGTTTCTGTCAATTTCAGTGTTATTGGGCCCAAACTAGTGGCTTTTCATCAGAACCGATGCAGACTCACCCAAAAGGCTCGGCTGCGCTGGGTCACGGCGCACGCCGTACATGCATTTTCATGTGTTTCTGTCAATTTCAGTGTTATTGGGCCCAAACTAGTGGCTTTTCATCAGAACCGATGCAGACTCACCCAAAAGTCTCGGCTGCGCTGGCAGGGTCACGGCGCACGCCGTACATGCATTTTCATGTGTTTCTGTCAATTTCAGTGTTATTGGGCCCAAACTAGTGGCTTTTCATCAGAACCGATGCAGACTCACCCCAAAGGCTCGGCTGCGCAGGGTCACGGCGCACGCCGTACATGCATTTTCATGTGTTTCTGTCAATTTCAGTGTTATTGGGCCCAAACTAGTGGCTTTTCATCAGAACCGATGCAGACTCACCCTAAAGGCTCGGCTGCGCTGGCAGGGTCACGGCGCACGCCGTACATGTATTTTCATGTGTTTCTGTCAATTTCAGTGTTATTGGGCCCAAACTAGTGGCTTTTCATCAGAACCGATGCAGATTCACCCAAAAGGCTCGGCTGCGCTGGCAGGGTCACGGCGCAAGCCGTACATGCATTTTAATGTGTTTCTGTCAATTTCAGTGTTATTGGGCCCAAACTAGTGGCTTTTCATCAGAACCGATGCAGACTCACCCCAAAGGCTCGGCTGCGCAGGGTCACGGCGCACGCCGTACATGCATTTTCATGTGTTTCTGTCAATTTCAGTGTTATTGGGCCCAAACTAGTGGCTTTTCATCAGAACCGATGCAGACTCACCCTAAAGGCTCGGCTGCGCTGGCAGGGTCACGGCGCATGCCGTACATGCATTTTCATGTGTTTCTGTCAATTTCAGTGTTATTGGGCCCAAACTAGTGGCTTTTCATCAGAACCGATGCAGACTCACCCAAAAGGCTCGGCTGCGCTGGCAGGGTCACGGCGCACGCCGTACATGCATTTTCAAGTGTTTCTGTCAATTTCAGTGTTATTGGGCCCAAACTAGAGGCTTTTCATCAGAACCGATGCAGACTCACCCAAAAGGCTCGGCTGCGCTGGCAGGGTCACGGCGCACGCCGTACATGCATTTTCATGTGTTTCTGTCAATTTCAGTGTTATTGGGCCCAAACTAGTGGCTTTTCATCAGAACCGATGCAGACTCACCCAAAAGGCTCGGCTGCGCTGGCAGGGTCACGACGCACGCCGTACATGCATTTTCATGTGTTTCTGTCAATTTCAGTGTTATTGGGCCCTAACTAGTGGCTTTTCATCAGAACCGATGCAGACTCACCCTAAAGGCTCGGCTGCGCTGGCAGGGTCACGGAGCACGCCGTACATGTATTTTCATGTGTTTCTGTTAATTTCAGTGTTATTGGGCCCAAACTAGTGGCTTTTCATCAGAACCGATGCAGACTCACCCAAAAGGCTCGGCTGCGCTGGCAGGGTCACGGCGCACGCCGTACATGCATTTTCATGTGTTTCTGTCAATTTCAGTGTTTTTGGGCCCAAACTAGTGGCTTTTCATCAGAACCGATGCAGACTCACCCCAAAGGCTCGGCTGCGCAGGGTCACGGCGCACGCCGTACATGCATTTTCATGTGTTTCTGTCAATTTCAGTGTTATTGGGCCCAAACTAGTGGCTTTTCATCAGAACCGATGCAGACTCACCCCAAAGGCTCGGCTGCGCTGGCAGGGTCACGGCGCACGCCGTACATGCATTTTCATGTGTTTCTGTCAATTTCAGTGTTATTGGGCCCAAACTAGTGGCTTTTCATCAGAACCGATGCAGACTCACCCAAAAGGCTCGGCTGCGCTGGCAGGGTCACGGCGCACGCCATACATGCATTTTCATGTGTTTCTGTCAATTTCAGTGTTATTGGGCCCAAACTAGTGGCTTTTCATCAGAACCGATGCAGATTCACCCAAAAGGCTCGGCTGCGCTGGCAGGGTCACGGCGCAAGCCGTACATGCATTTTCATGTGTTTCTGTCAATTTCAGTGTTATTGGGCCCAAACTAGTGGCTTTTCATCAGAACCGATGCAGACTCACCCCAAAGGCTCGGCTGCGCTGGCAGTGTCACGGCGCACGCCGTACATGCATTTTCATGTGTTTCTGTCAATTTCAGTGTTATTGGGCCCAAACTAGTGGCTTTTCATCAGAACCGATGCAGACTCACCCAAAAGGCTCGGCTGCGCTGGCAGGGTCACGGCGCACGCCGTACATGCATTTTCATGTGTTTCTGTCAATTTCAGTGTTATTGGGCCCAAACTAGTGGCTTTTCATCAGAACCGATGCAGACTCACCCAAAAGGCTCGGCTGCGCTGGGTCACGGCGCAAGCCGTACATGCATTTTCATGTGTTTCTGTCAATTTCAGTGTTATTGGGCCCAAACTAGTGGCTTTTCATCAGAACCGATGCAGACTCACCCAACGGCTCGGCTGCGCTGGCAGGGTCACGGCGCACGCCGTACATGCATTTTCATGTGTTTCTGTCAATTTCAGTGTTATTGGGCCCAAACTAGTGGCTTTTCATCAGAACCGATGCAGACTCACCCAAAACGCTCGGCTGCGCTGGCAGGGTCACGGCGCACGCCGTACATGTATTTTCATGTGTTTCTGTCAATTTCAGTGTTATTGGGCCCAAACTAGTGGCTTTTCATCAGAACCGATGCAGATTCACCCAAAAGGCTCGGCTGCGCTGGCAGGGTCACGGTGCACGCCGTACATGTAGTTTCATGTGTTTCTGTCAATTTCAGTGTTATTGGGCTCAAACTAGTGGCTTTTCATCAGAACCGATGCAGACTCACCCTAAAGGCTCGGCTGCGCTGGCAGGGTCACGGAGCACGCCGTACATGCATTTTCATTTGTTTCTGTCAATTTCAGTGTTATTGGGCCCAAACTAGTGGCTTTTCCTCAGAACCTATGCAGACTCACCCAAAAGGCTCGGCTGCGCTGGCAGGGTCACGGCGCACGCCGTACATGCATTTTCATGTGTTTCTGTCAATTTCAGTGTTATTGGGCCCAAACTAGTGGCTTTTCCTCAGAACCGATGCAGACTCACCCAAAAGGCTCGGCTGCGCTGGCAGGGTCACGGCGCACGCCGTGCATGTATTTTCATGTGTTTCTGTTAATTTCAGTGTTATTGGGCCCAAACTAGTGGCTTTTCATCAGAACCGATGCAGACTCACCCAAAAGGCTCAGCTGCGCTGGCAGGGTCACGGCGCTCGCCGTACATGCATTTTCATGTGTTTCTGTCAATTTCAGTGTTTTTGGGCCCAAACTAGTGGCTTTTCATCAGAACCGATGCAGACTCACCCCAAAGGCTCGGCTGCGCAGGGTCACGGCACATGCCGTACATGCATTTTCATGTGTTTCTGTCAATTTCAGTGTTATTGGGCCCAAACTAGTGGCTTTTCATCAGAACCGATGCAGACTCACCCCAAAGGCTCGGCTGCGCTGGCAGGGTCACGGCGCATGCTGTACATGCATTTTCATGTGTTTCTGTCAATTTCAGTGTTATTGGGCCCAAACTAGTGGCTTTTCATCAGAACCGATGCAGACTCACCCAAAAGGCTCGGCTGCGCTGGCAGGGTCACGGCGCACGCCGTACATGCATTTTCATGTGTTTCTGTCAATTTCAGTGTTATTGGGCCCAAACTAGTGGCTTTTCATCAGAACCGATGCAGACTCACCCAAAAGGCTCGGCTGCGCTGGCAGGGTCACGGCGCAAGCCGTACATGCATTTTCATGTGTTTCTGTCAATTTCAGTGTTATTGGGCCCAAACTAGTGGCTTTTCATCAGAACCGATGCAGACTCACCCCAAAGGCTCGGCTGCGCTGGCAGTGTCACGGCGCACGCCGTACATGCATTTTCATGTGTTTCTGTCAATTTCAGTGTTATTGGGCCCAAACTAGTGGCTTTTCATCAGAACCGATGCAGACTCACCCCAAAGGCTCGGCTGCGCAGGGTCACGGCGCATGCCGTACATGCATTTTCATGTGTTTCTGTCAATTTCAGTGTTATTGGGCCCAAACTAGTGGCTTTTCATCAGAACCGATGCAGACTCAACCAAAAGGCTCGGCTGCGCTGGCAGGGTCACGGCGCATGCCGTACATGTATATTCATGTGTTTCTGTCAATTTCAGTGTTATTGGGCCCAAACTAGTGGCTTTTCATCAGAACCGATGCAGACTCACCCCAACGGCTCGGCTGCGCAGGGTCACAGCGCACGCCGTACATGCATTTTCATGTGTTTCTGTCAATTTCAGTGTTATTGGGCCCAAACTAGTGGCTTTTAATCAGAACCGATGCAGACTCACCCTAAAGGCTCGGCTGCGCTGGCAGGGTCACGGAGCACGCCGTACATGCATTTTCATGTGTTTCTGTCAATTTCAGTGTTATTGGGCCCAAACTAGTGGCTTTTCATCAGAACCTATGCAGACTCACCCAAAAGGCTCGGCTGCGCTGGCAGGGTCACGGCGCACGCCGTACATGCATTTTCATGTGTTTCTGTCAATTTCAGTGTTATTGGGCCCAAACTAGTGGGTTTTCCTCAGAACCGATGCAGACTCACCCAAAAGGCTCGGCTGCGCTGGCAGGGTCACGGCGCACGCCGTACATGTATTTTCATGTGTTTCTGTTAATTTCAGTGTTATTGGGCCCAAACTAGTGGCTTTTCATCAGAACCGATGCAGACTCACCCAAAAGGCTCGGCTGCGCTGGCAGGGTCACGGCGCACGCCGTACATGCATTTTCATGTGTTTCTGTCAATTTCAGTGTTTTTGGGCCCAAACTAGTGGCTTTTCATCAGAACCGATGCAGACTCACCCCAAAGGCTCGGCTGCGCAGGGTCACGGCGCACGCCGTACATGCATTTTCATGTGTTTCTGTCAATTTCAGTGTTATTGGGCCCAAACTAGTGGCTTTTCATCAGAACCGATGCAGACTCACCCAAAAGTCTCGGCTGCGCTGGCAGGGTCACGGCGCACGCCGTACATGCATTTTCATGTGTTTCTGTCAATTTCAGTGTTATTGGGCCCAAACTAGTGGCTTTTCATCAGAACCGATGCAGACTCACCCCAAAGGCTCGGCTGCGCAGGGTCACGGCGCACGCCGTACATGCATTTTCATGTGTTTCTGTCAATTTCAGTGTTATTGGGCCAAAACTAGTGGCTTTTCATCAGAACCGATGCAGACTCACCCTAAAGGCTCGGCTGCGCTGGCAGGGTCACGGCGCACGCCGTACATGCATTTTCATGTGTTTCTGTCAATTTCAGTGTTATTGGGCCCAAACTAGTGGCTTTTCATCAGAACCGATGCAGATTCACCCAAAAGGCTCGGCTGCGCTGGCAGGGTCACGGCGCAAGCCGTACATGCATTTTAATGTGTTTCTGTCAATTTCAGTGTTATTGAGCCCAAACTAGTGGCTTTTCATCAGAACCGATGCAGACTCACCCCAAAGGCTCGGCTGCGCAGGGTCACGGCGCACGCCGTACATGCATTTTCATGTGTTTCTGTCAATTTCAGTGTTATTGGGCCCAAACTAGTGGCTTTTCATCAGAACCGATGCAGACTCACCCAAAAGGCTCGGCTGCGCTGGCAGGGTCACGGCGCACGCCGTACATGCATTTTCATGTGTTTCTGTCAATTTCAGTGTTATTGGGCCCAAACTAGTGGCTTTTCATCAGAACCGATGCAGACTCACCCAAAAGGCTCGGCTGCGCTGGCAGGGTCACGGCGCACGCCGTACATGCATTTTCATGTGTTTCTGTCAATTTCAGTGTTATTGGGCCCAAACCAGTGGCTTTTCATCAGAACCGATGCAGACTCACCCCAAAGGCTCGGCTGGCAGGGTCACGGCGCACGCCGTACATGCATTTTCATGTGTTTCTGTCAATTTCAGTGTTATTGGGCCCAAACTAGTGGCTTTTCATCAGAACCGATGCAGACTCACCCAAAAGGCTCGGCTGCGCTGGCAGGGTCACGGCGCACGCCGTACATGCATTTTCATGTGTTTCTGTCAATTTCAGTGTTATTGGGCCCAAACTAGTGGCTTTTCATCAGAACCGATGCAGACTCACCCAAAAGGCTCGGCTGCGCTGGCAGGGTCACGGCGCACGCCGTACATGCATTTTCATGTGTTTCTGTCAATTTCAGTGTTATTGGGCCCAAACTAGTGGCTTTTCATCAGAACCGATGCAGATTCACCCAAAAGGCTCGGCTGCGCTGGCAGGGTCACGGCGCAAGCCGTACATGCATTTTCATGTGTTTCTGTCAATTTCAGTGTTATTGGGCCCAAACTAGTGGCTTTTCATCAGAACCGATGCAGATTCACCCCAAAGGCTCGGCTGCGCTGGCAGTGTCACGGCGCACGCCGTACATGCATTTTCATGTGTTTCTGTCAATTTCAGTGTTATTGGGCCCAAACTAGTGGCTTTTCCTCAGAACCGATGCAGACTCACCCAAAAGGCTCGGCTGCGCTGGCAGGGTCACGGCGCACGCCGTACATGTATTTTCATTTGTTTCTGTTAATTTCAGTGTTATTGGGCCCAAACTAGTGGCTTTTCATCAGAACCGATGCAGACTCACCCAAAAGGCTCGGCTGCGCTGGCAGGGTCACGGCGCACGCCGTACATGTATTTTCATGTGTTTCTGTTAATTTCAGTGTTATTGGGCCCAAACTAGTGGCTTTTCATCAGAACCGATGCAGACTCACCCAAAAGGCTCGGCTGCGCTGGCAGGGTCACGGCGCACGCCGTACATGCATTTTCATGTGTTTCTGTCAATTTCAGTGTTTTTGGGCCCAAACTAGTGGCTTTTCATCAGAACCGATGCAGACTCACCCCAAAGGCTCGGCTGCGCAGGGTCACGGCGCATGCCGTACATGCATTTTCATGTGTTTCTGTCAATTTCAGTGTTATTGGGCCCAAACTAGTGGCTTTTCATCAGAACCGATGCAGACTCACCCCAAAGGCTCGGCTGCGCTGGCAGGGTCACGGCGCATGCCGTACATGCATTTTCATGTGTTTCTGTCAATTTCAGTGTTATTGGGCCCAAACTAGTGGCTTTTCATCAGAACCGATGCAGACTCACCCAAAAGGCTCGGCTGCGCTGGCAGGGTCACGGCGCACGCCGTACATGCATTTTCATGTGTTTCTGTCAATTTCAGTGTTATTGGGCCCAAACTAGTGGCTTTTCATCAGAACCGATGCAGATTCACCCAAAAGGCTCGGCTGCGCTGGCAGGGTCACGGCGCAAGCCGTACATGCATTTTCATGTGTTTCTGTCAATTTCAGTGTTATTGGGCCCAAACTAGTGGCTTTTCATCAGAACCGATGCACACTCACCCTAAAGGCTCGGCTGCGCTGGCAGTGTCACGGCGCACGCCGTACATGCATTTTCATGTGTTTCTGTCAATTTCAGTGTTATTGGGCCCAAACTAGTGGCTTTTCATCAGAACCGATGCAGATTCACCCAAAAGGCTCGGCTGCGCTGGCAGGGTCACGGCGCAAGCCGTACATGCATTTTCATGTGTTTCTGTCAATTTCAGTGTTATTGGGCCCAAACTAGTGGCTTTTCATCAGAACCGATGCAGATTCACCCCAAAGGCTCGGCTGCGCTGGCAGTGTCACGGCGCACGCCGTACATGCATTTTCATGTGTTTCTGTCAATTTCAGTGTTATTGGGCCCAAACTAGTGGCTTTTCCTCAGAACCGATGCAGACTCACCCAAAAGGCTCGGCTGCGCTGGCAGGGTCACGGCGCACGCCGTACATGTATTTTCATTTGTTTCTGTTAATTTCAGTGTTATTGGGCCCAAACTAGTGGCTTTTCATCAGAACCGATGCAGACTCACCCAAAAGGCTCGGCTGCGCTGGCAGGGTCACGGCGCACGCCGTACATGTATTTTCATGTGTTTCTGTTAATTTCAGTGTTATTGGGCCCAAACTAGTGGCTTTTCATCAGAACCGATGCAGACTCACCCAAAAGGCTCGGCTGCGCTGGCAGGGTCACGGCGCACGCCGTACATGCATTTTCATGTGTTTCTGTCAATTTCAGTGTTTTTGGGCCCAAACTAGTGGCTTTTCATCAGAACCGATGCAGACTCACCCCAAAGGCTCGGCTGCGCAGGGTCACGGCGCACGCCGTACATGCATTTTCATGTGTTTCTGTCAATTTCAGTGTTATTGGGCCCAAACTAGTGGCTTTTCATCAGAACCGATGCAGACTCACCCCAAAGGCTCGGCTGCGCTGGCAGGGTCACGGCGCATGCCGTACATGCATTTTCATGTGTTTCTGTCAATTTCAGTGTTATTGGGCCCAAACTAGTGGCTTTTCATCAGAACCGATGCAGACTCACCCAAAAGGCTCGGCTGCGCTGGCAGGGTCACGGCGCACGCCGTACATGCATTTTCATGTGTTTCTGTCAATTTCAGTGTTATTGGGCCCAAACTAGTGGCTTTTCATCAGAACCGATGCAGATTCACCCAAAAGGCTCGGCTGCGCTGGCAGGGTCACGGCGCAAGCCGTACATGCATTTTCATGTGTTTCTGTCAATTTCAGTGTTATTGGGCCCAAACTAGTGGCTTTTCATCAGAACCGATGCACACTCACCCTAAAGGCTCGGCTGCGCTGGCAGTGTCACGGCGCACGCCGTACATGCATTTTCATGTGTTTCTGTCAATTTCAGTGTTATTGGGCCCAAACTAGTGGCTTTTCATCAGAACCGATGCAGACTCACCCTAAAGGCTCGGCTGCGCAGGGTCACGGCGCACGCCGTACATGCATTTTCATGTGTTTCTGTCAATTTCAGTGTTATTGGGCCCAAACTAGTGGCTTTTCATCAGAACCGATGCAGACTCAACCAAAAGGCTCGGCTGCGCTGGCAGGGTCACGGCGCACGCCGTACATGCATTTTCATGTGTTTCTGTCAATTTCAGTGTTATTGGGCCCAAACTAGTGGCTTTTCATCAGAACCGATGCAGACTCACCCAAAAGGCTCGGCTGCGCTGGCAGGGTCACGGCGCACGCCGTACATTTATTTTCATGTGATTCTGTCAATTTCAGTGTTATTGGGCCCAAACTAGTGGCTTTTCATCAGAACCGATGCAGACTCACCCAACGGCTCAGCTGCGCTGGCAGGGTCACGGCGCACACCGTACATGCATTTTCATGTGTTTCTGTCAATTTCAGTGTTATTGGGCCCAAACTAGTGGCTTTTCATCAGAACCGATGCAGACTCACCCAAAACGCTCGGCTGCGCTGGCAGGGTCACGGCGCACGCCGTACATGTATTTTCATGTGTTTCTGTCAATTTCAGTGTTATTGGGCCCAAACTAGTGGCTTTTCATCAGAACCGATGCAGACTCACCCAAAAGGCTCGGCTGCGCTGGCAGGGTCACGGTGCACGCCGTACATGTATTTTCATGTGTTTCTGTCAATTTCAGTGTTATTGGGCCCAAACTAGTGGCTTTTCATCAGAACCGATGCAGACTCACCCATCGGCTCGGCTGCCCTGGCAGGGTCATGGCGCACGCCGTACATGCATTTTCATGTGTTTCTGTCAATTTCAGTGTTATTGGGCCCAAACTAGTGGCTTTTCATCAGAACCGATGCAGACTCACCCTAAAGGCTCGGCTGCGCTGGCAGAGTCACGGAGCACGCCGTACATGCATTTTCATGTGTTTCTGTCAATTTCAGTGTTATTGGGCCCAAACTAGTGGCTTTTCATCAGAACCGATGCAGATTCACCCAAAAGGCTCGGCTGCGCTGGCAGGGTCACGGAGCACGCCGTACATGTATTTTCATGTGTTTCTGTCAATTTCAGTGTTATTGGGCCCAAACTAGTGGCTTTTCATCAGAACCGATGCAGACTCACCCTAAAGGCTCGGCTGCGCTGGCAGGGTCACGGAGCACGCCGTACATGCATTTTCATTTGTTTCTGTAAATTTCAGTGTTATTGGGCCCAAACTAGTGGCTTTTCCTCAGAACCGATGCAGACTCACCCAAAAGGCTCGGCTGCGCTGGCAGGGTCACGGCGCACGCCGTACATGTATTTTCATGTGTTTCTGTTAATTTCAGTGTTATTGGGCCCAAACTAGTGGCTTTTCATCAGAACCGATGCAGACTCACCCAAAAGGCTCGGCTGCGCTGGCAGGGTCACGGCGCACGCCGTACATGCATTTTCATGTGTTTCTGTCAATTTCAGTGTTTTTGGGCCCAAACTAGTGGCTTTTCATCAGAACCGATGCAGACTCACCCCAAAGGCTCGGCTGCGCAGGGTCACGGCGCATGCCGTACATGCATTTTCATGTGTTTCTGTCAATTTCAGTGTTATTGGGCCCAAACTAGTGGCTTTTCATCAGAACCGATGCAGACTCACCCCTAATGCTCGGCTGCGCAGGGTCACGGCGCATGCCGTACATGCATTTTCATGTGTTTCTGTCAATTTCAGTGTTATTGGGCCCAAACTAGTGGCTTTTCATCAGAACCGATGCAGACTCACCCTAAAGGCTCGGCTGCGCTGGCAGGGTCACGGAGCACGCCGTACATGCATTTTCATTTGTTTCTGTAAATTTCAGTGTTATTGGGCCCAAACTAGTGGCTTTTCCTCAGAACCGATGCAGACTCACCCAAAAGGCTCGGCTGCGCTGGCAGGGTCACGGCGCACGCCGTACATGTATTTTCATGTGTTTCTGTTAATTTCAGTGTTATTGGGCCCAAACTAGTGGCTTTTCATCAGAACCGATGCAGACTCACCCAAAAGGCTCGGCTGCGCTGGCAGGGTCACGGCGCACGCCGTACATGCATTTTCATGTGTTTCTGTCAATTTCAGTGTTTTTGGGCCCAAACTAGTGGCTTTTCATCAGAACCGATGCAGACTCACCCCAAAGGCTCGGCTGCGCAGGGTCACGGCGCATGCCGTACATGCATTTTCATGTGTTTCTGTCAATTTCAGTGTTATTGGGCCCAAACTAGTGGCTTTTCATCAGAACCGATGCAGACTCACCCCTAATGCTCGGCTGCGCAGGGTCACGGCGCATGCCGTACATGCATTTTCATGTGTTTCTGTCAATTTCAGTGTTATTGGGCCCAAACTAGTGGCTTTTCATCAGAACCGATGCAGACTCACCCCAAAGGCTCGGCTGCGCTGGCAGGGTCACGGCGCACGCCGTACATGCATTTTCATGTGTTTCTGTCAATTTCAGTGTTATTGGGCCCAAACTAGTGGCTTTTCATCAGAACCGATGCAGACTCACCCCAAAGGCTCGGCTGCGCTGGCAGGGTCACGGCGCACGCCGTACATGCATTTTCATGTGTTTCTGTCAATTTCAGTGTTATTGGGCCCAAACTAGTGGCTTTTCATCAGAACCGATGCAGACTCACCCCAAAGGCTCGGCTGCGCTGGCAGGGTCACGGCGCACGCCGTACATGCATTTTCATGTGTTTCTGTCAATTTCAGTGTTATTGGGCCCAAACTAGTGGCTTTTCATCAGAACCGATGCAGACTCACCCAAAACGCTCGGCTGCGCTGGCAGGGTCACGGCGCACGCCGTACATGTATTTTCATGTGTTTCTGTCAATTTCAGTGTTATTGGGCCCAAACTAGTGGCTTTTCATCAGAACCGATGCAGACTCACCCAAAAGGCTCGGCTGCGCTGGCAGGGTCACGGCGCACGCCGTACATGTATTTTCATGTGTTTCTGTCAATTTCAGTGTTATTGGGCCCAAACTAGTGGCTTTTCATCAGAACCGATGCAGACTCACCCAACGGCTCGGCTGCGCTGGCACGGTCACGGCGCACGCCGTACATGCATTTTCATGTGTTTCTGTCAATTTCAGTGTTATTGGGCCCAAACTAGTGGGTTTTCATCAGAACCGATGCAGACTCACCCTAAAGGCTCGGCTGCGCTGGCAGGGTCACGGAGCACGCCGTACATGCATTTTCATGTGTTTCTGTCAATTTCAGTGTTATTGGGCCCAAACTAGTGGCTTTTCATCAGAACCGATGCAGACTCACCCTAAAGGCTCGGCTGCGCTGGTAGGGTCACGGAGCACGCCGTACATGCATTTTCATGTGTTTCTGTCAATTTCAGTGTTATTGGGCCCAAACTAGAGGCTTTTCCTCAGAACCGATGCAGACTCACCCAAAAGGCTCGGCTGCGCTGGCAGGGTCACGGCGCACGCCGTACATGCATTTTCATGTGTTTCTGTCAATTTCAGTGTTTTTTGGCCCAAACTAGTGGCTTTTCATCAGAACCGATGCAGACTCACCCTAAAGGCTCGGCTGCGCTGGCAGGGTCACGGAGCACGCCGTACATGCATTTTCATGTGTTTCTGTCAATTTCAGTGTTATTGGGCCCAAACTAGTGGCTTTTCATCAGAACCGATGCAGACTCACCCAAAAGGCTCGGCTGCGCTGGCAGGGTCACGGCGCACGCCGTACATGTATTTTCATGTGTTTCTGTCAATTTCAGTGTTATTGGGCCCAAACTAGTGGCTTTTCATCAGAACCGATGCAGATTCACCCAACGGCTCGGCTGCGCTGGCAGGGTCACGGCGCACGCCGTACATGCATTTTCATGTGTTTCTGTCAATTTCAGTGTTATTGGGCCCAAACTAGTGGCTTTTCATCAGAACCGATGCAGACTCACCCAAAAGGCTCGGCTGCGCTGGCAGGGTCACGGCGCACGCCGTACATGCATTTTCATGTGTTTCTGTCAATTTCAGTGTTATTGGGCCCAAACTAGTGGCTTTTCATCAGAACGGATGCAGACTCACCCTAAAGGCTCGGCTGCGCTGGCAGGGTCACGGCGCACGCCGTACATGCATTTTCATGTGTTTCTGTCAATTTCAGTGTTATTGGGCCCAAACTA
The DNA here is from genome assembly GCF_963924715.1 of Thunnus thynnus. Lineage (NCBI taxonomy): Eukaryota > Metazoa > Chordata > Actinopteri > Scombriformes > Scombridae > Thunnus > Thunnus thynnus. Next base: position 54,589 of record NW_027095889.1, on the reverse strand, counting down.
GTGGCTTTTTATCAGAACCGATGCAGACTCACCCAAAAGGCTCGGCTGCGCTGGCAGGGTCACGGCGCACGCCGTACATGCATTTTCATGTGTTTCTGTCAATTTCAGTGTTATTGGGCCCAAACTAGTGGCTTTTCATCAGAACCGATGCAGACTCACCCAAAAGGCTCGGCTGCGCTGGCAGGGTCACGGCGCACGCCGTACATGCATTTTCATGTGTTTCTGTCAATTTCAGTGTTATTGGGCCCAAACTAGTGGCTTTTCATCAAAACCGATGCAGACTCACCCAAAAGGCTCGGCTGCGCTGGCAGGGTCACGGCGCACGCCGTACATGCATTTTCATGTGTTTCTGTCAATTTCAGTGTTTTTTGGCCCAAACTAGTGGCTTTTCATCAGAACCGATGCAGACTCACCCCAAATGCTCGGCTGCGCAGGGTCATGGCGCACGCCGTACATGCATTTTCATGTGTTTCTGTCAATTTCAGTGTTATTTGGCCCAAACTAGTGGCTTTTCATCAGAACCGATGCAGACTCACCCAAAAGGCTCGGCTGCGCTGGCAGGGTCACGGCGCACGCCGTACATGCATTTTCATGTGTTTCTGTCAATTTCAGTGTTTTTGGGCCCAAACTAGTGGCTTTTCATCAGAACCGATGCAGACTCACCCAAAAGGCTCGGCTGCGCTGGCAGGGTCACGGCGCACGCCGTACATGCATTTTCATGTGTTTCTGTCAATTTCAGTGTTATTGGGCCCAAACTAGTGGCTTTTCATCAGAACCGATGCAGACTCACCCAAAAGGCTCGGCTGCGCTGGCAGGGTCACGGCGCACGCCGTACATGCATTTTCATGTGTTTCTGTCAATTTCAGTGTTATTGGGCCCAAACTAGTGGCTTTTCATCAGAACCGATGCAGACTCACCCAAAAGGCTCGGCTGCGCTGGCAGGGTCACGGCGCACGCCGTACATGCATTTTCATGTGTTTCTGTCAATTTCAGTGTTTTTGGGCCCAAACTAGTGGCTTTTCATCAGAACCGATGCAGACTCACCCCAAATGCTCGGCTGCGCAGGGTCACGGCGCACGCCGTACATGCATTTTCATGTGTTTCTGTCAATTTCAGTGTTATTGGGCCCAAACTAGTGGCTTTTCATCAGAACCGATGCAGACTCACCCAAAAGGCTCGGCTGCGCTGGCAGGGTCACGGCGCACGCCGTACATGTATTTTCATGTGTTTCTGTCAATTTCAGTGTTATTGGGCCCAAACTAGTGGCTTTTCATCAGAACCGATGCAGACTCACCCAAAAGGCTCGGCTGCGCTGGCAGGGTCACGGCGCACGCCGTACATGCATTTTCATGTGTTTCTGTCAATTTCAGTGTTATTGGGCCCAAACTAGTGGCTTTTCATCAGAACCGATGCAGACTCACCCAAAAGGCTCGGCTGCGCTGGCAGGGTCACGGCGCACGCCGTACATGCATTTTCATGTGTTTCTGTCAATTTCAGTGTTATTGGGCCCAAAGTAGTGGCTTTTCATCAGAACCGATGCAGACTCACCCAAAAGGTTCGGCTGCGCTGGCAGGGTCACGGCGCACGCCGTACATGCATTTTCATGTGTTTCTGTCAATTTCAGTGTTTTTGGGCCCAAACTAGTGGCTTTTCATCAGAACCGATGCAGACTCACCCAAAAGGCTCGGCTGCGCTGGCAGGGTCACGGCGCACGCCGTACATGCATTTTCATGTGTTTCTGTCAATTTCAGTGTTATTGGGCCCAAACCAGTGGCTTTTCATCAGAACCGATGCAGACTCACCCAAAAGGCTCGGCTGCGCTGGCAGGGTCACGGCGCACGCCGTACATGCATTTTCATGTGTTTCTGTCAATTTCAGTGTTTTTAGGCCCAAACTAGTGGCTTTTCATCAGAACCGATGCAGACTCACCCCAAATGCTCGGCTGCGCAGGATTACGGCGCACGCCGTACATGCATTTTCATGTGTTTCTGTCAATTTCAGTGTTATTGGGCCCAAACTAGTGGCTTTTCATCAGAACCGATGCAGACTCACCCTAAAGGCTCGGCTGCGCTGGCAGGGTCACGGAGCACGCCGTACATGCATTTTCATGTGTTTCTGTCAATTTCAGTGTTATTGGGCCCAAACTAGTGGCTTTTCATCAGAACCGATGCAGACTCACCCTAAAGGCTCGGCTGCGCTGGCAGGGTCACGGAGCACGCCGTACATGCATTTTCATGTGTTTCTGTCAATTTCAGTGTTATTGGGCCCAAACTAGTGGCTTTTCATCAGAACCGATGCAGACTCACCCTAAAGGCTCGGCTGCGCTGGCAGGGTCACGGAGCACGCCGTACATGCATTTTCATGTGTTTCTGTCAATTTCAGTGTTATTGGGCCCAAACTAGTGGCTTTTCATCAGAACCGATGCAGACTCACCCAAAAGGCTCGGCTGCGCTGGCAGGGTCACGGTGCACGCCGTACATGCATTTTCATGTGTTTCTGTCAATTTCAGTGTTATTGGGCCCAAACTAGTGGCTTTTCATCAGAACCGATGCAGACTCACCCAAAAGGCTCGGCTGCGCTGGCAGGGTCACGGCGCACGCCGTACATGCATTTTCATGTGTTTCTGTCAATTTCAGTGTTATTGGGCCCAAACTAGTGGCTTTTCATCAGAACCGATGCAGACTCACCCAAAAGGCTCGGCTGCGCTGGCAGGGTCACGGCGCACGCCGTACATGCATTTTCATGTGTTTCTGTCAATTTCAGTGTTATTGGGCCCAAACTAGTGGCTTTTCATCAGAACCGATGCAGACTCACCCAAAAGGCTCGGCTGCGCTGGCAGGGTCACGGCGCACGCCGTACATGCATTTTCATGTGTTTCTGTCAATTTCAGTGTTTTTGGGCCCAAACTAGTGGCTTTTCATCAGAACCGATGCAGACTCACCCCAAATGCTCGGCTGCGCAGGGTCACGGCGCACGCCGTACATGCATTTTCTTGTGTTTCTGTCAATTTCAGTGTTATTGGGCCCAAACTAGTGGCTTTTCATCAGAACCGATGCAGACTCACCCAAAAGGCTCGGCTGCGCTGGCAGGGTCACGGCGCACGCCGTACATGCATTTTCATGTGTTTCTGTCAATTTCAGTGTTATTGGGCCCAAATTAGTGGCTTTTCATCAGAACCGATGCAGACTCACCCAAAGGGCTCGGCTGCGCTGGCAGGGTCACGGCGCACGCCGTACATGTATTTTCATGTGTTTCTGTCAATTTCAGTGTTATTGGGCCCAAACTAGTGGCTTTTCATCAGAACCGATGCAGACTCACCCAAAAGGCTCGGCTGCGCTGGCAGGGTCACGGTGCACGCCGTACATGCATTTTCATGTGTTTCTGTCAATTTCAGTGTTATTGGGCCCAAACTAGTGGCTTTTCATCAGAACCGATGCAGACTCACCCTAAAGGCTCGGCTGCGCTGGCAGGGTCACGGCGCACGCCGTACATGCATTTTCATGTGTTTCTGTCAATTTCAGTGTTATTGGGCCCAAACTAGTGGCTTTTCATCAGAACCGATGCAGATTCACCCAAAAGGCTCGGCTGCGCTGGCAGGGTCACGGCGCAAGCCGTACATGCATTTTCATGTGTTTCTGTCAATTTCAGTGTTATTGGGCCCAAACTAGTGGCTTTTCATCAGAACCGATGCAGACTCACCCCAAAGGCTCGGCTGCGCAGGGTCACAGCGCACGCCGTACATGCATTTTCATGTGTTTCTGTCAATTTCAGTGTTATTGGGCCCAAACTAGTGGCTTTTCATCAGAACCGATGCAGACTCACCCAAAAGGCTCGGCTGCGCTGGCAGGGTCACGGCGCACGCCGTACATGCATTTTCATGTGTTTCTGTCAATTTCAGTGTTTTTGGGCCCAAACTAGTGGCTTTTCATCAGAACCGATGCAGACTCACCCCAAATGCTCGGCTGCGCAGGGTCACGGCGCACGCCGTACATGCATTTTCATGTGTTTCTGTCAATTTCAGTGTTATTGGGCCCAAACTAGTGGCTTTTCATCAGAACCGATGCAGACTCACCCAAAAGGCTCGGCTGCGCTGGCAGGGTCACGGCGCACGCCGTACATGCATTTTCATGTGTTTCTGTCAATTTCAGTGTTTTTGGGCCCAAACTAGTGGCTTTTCATCAGAACCGATGCAGACTCACCCCAAATGCTCGGCTGCGCAGGGTCACGGCGCACGCCGTACATGCATTTTCATGTGTTTCTGTCAATTTCAGTGTTATTGGGCCCAAACAGGTGGCTTTTCATCAGAACCGATGCAGACTCACCCCAAATGCTCGGCTGCGCCGGGTCACGGCGCACGCCGTACATGCATTTTCATGTGTTTCTGTCAATTTCAGTGTTATTGGGCCCAAACAGGTGGCTTTTCATCAGAACCGATGCAGACTCACCCAAAAGGCTCGGCTGCGCTGGCAGGGTCACGGCGCACGCCGTACATGCATTTTCATGTGTTTCTGTCAATTTCAGTGTTATTGGGCCCAAACTAGTGGCTTTTCATCAGAACCGATGCAGACTCACCCAACGGCTCGGCTGCGCTGGCAGGGTCACGGCGCACGCCGTACATGCATTTTCATGTGTTTCTGTCAATTTCAGTGTTATTGGGCCAAACTAGTGGCTTTTCATCAGAACCGATGCAGACTCACCCTAAAGGCTCGGCTGCGCTGGCAGGGTCACGGCGCACGCCGTACATGCATTTTCATGTGTTTCTGTCAATTTCAGTGTTTTTGGGCCCAAACTAGTGGCTTTTCATCAGAACCGATGCAGACTCACCCCAAATGCTCGGCTGCGCAGAGTCACGGCGCACGCCGTACATGCATTTTCATGTGTTTCTGTCAATTTCAGTGTTATTGGGCCCAAACTAGTGGCTTTTCATCAGAACCGATGCAGACTCACCCAAAAGGCTCGGCTGCGCTGGCAGGGTCACGGCGCACGCCGTACATGCATTTTCATGTGTTTCTGTCAATTTCAGTGTTATTGGGCCCAAATTAGTGGCTTTTCATCAGAACCGATGCAGACTCACCCAAAGGGCTCGGCTGCGCTGGCAGGGTCACGGCGCACGCCGTACATGTATTTTCATGTGTTTCTGTCAATTTCAGTGTTATTGGGCCCAAACTAGTGGCTTTTCATCAGAACCGATGCAGACTCACCCAAAAGGCTCGGCTGCGCTGGCAGGGTCACGGTGCACGCCGTACATGCATTTTCATGTGTTTCTGTCAATTTCAGTGTTATTGGGCCCAAACTAGTGGCTTTTCATCAGAACCGATGCATACTCACCCTAAAGGCTCGGCTGCGCTGGCAGGGTCACGGCGCACGCCGTACATGCATTTTCATGTGTTTCTGTCAATTTCAGTGTTATTGGGCCCAAACTAGTGGCTTTTCATCAGAACCGATGCAGATTCACCCAAAAGGCTCGGCTGCGCTGGCAGGGTCACGGCGCAAGCCGTACATGCATTTTCATGTGTTTCTGTCAATTTCAGTGTTATTGGGCCCAAACTAGTGGCTTTTCATCAGAACCGATGCAGACTCACCCCAAAGGCTCGGCTGCGTAGGGTCACAGCGCACGCCGTACATGCATTTTCATGTGTTTCTGTCAATTTCAGTGTTATTGGGCCCAAACTAGTGGCTTTTCATCAGAACCGATGCAGACTCACCCAAAAGGCTCGGCTGCGCTGGCAGGGTCACGGCGCACGCCGTACATGCATTTTCATGTGTTTCTGTCAATTTCAGTGTTTTTGGGCCCAAACTAGTGGCTTTTCATCAGAACCGATGCAGACTCACCCCAAATGCTCGGCTGCGCAGGGTCACGGCGCACGCCGTACATGCATTTTCATGTGTTTCTGTCAATTTCAGTGTTATTGGGCCCAAATTAGTGGCTTTTCATCAGAACCGATGCAGACTCACCCAAAAGGCTCGGCTGCGCTGGCAGGGTCACGGCGCACGCCGTACATGCATTTTCATGTGTTTCTGTCAATTTCAGTGTTATTGGGCCCAAACTAGTGGCTTTTCATCAGAACCGATGCAGACTCACCCAAAAGGCTCGGCTGCGCTGGCAGGGTCACGGCGCACGCCGTACATGCATTTTCATGTGTTTCTGTCAATTTCAGTGTTATTGGGCCCAAACTAGTGGCTTTTCATCAGAACCGATGCAGACTCACCCAAAAGGCTCGGCTGCGCTGGCAGGGTCACGGCGCACGCCGTACATGCATTTTCATGTGTTTCTGTCAATTTCAGTGTTTTTGGGCCCAAACTAGTGGCTTTTCATCAGAACCGATGCAGACTCACCCCAAATGCTCGGCTGCGCAGGGTCACGGCGCACGCCGTACATGCATTTTCATGTGTTTCTGTCAATTTCAGTGTTATTGGGCCCAAACAGGTGGCTTTTCATCAGAACCGATGCAGACTCACCCCAAATGCTCGGCTGCGCCGGGTCACGGCGCACGCCGTACATGCATTTTCATGTGTTTCTGTCAATTTCAGTGTTATTGGGCCCAAACAGGTGGCTTTTCATCAGAACCGATGCAGACTCACCCAAAAGGCTCGGCTGCGCTGGCAGGGTCACGGCGCACGCCGTACATGCATTTTCATGTGTTTCTGTCAATTTCAGTGTTATTGGGCCCAAACTAGTGGCTTTTCATCAGAACCGATGCAGACTCACCCAACGGCTCGGCTGCGCTGGCAGGGTCACGGCGCACGCCGTACATGCATTTTCATGTGTTTCTGTCAATTTCAGTGTTATTGGGCCAAACTAGTGGCTTTTCATCAGAACCGATGCAGACTCACCCTAAAGGCTCGGCTGCGCTGGCAGGGTCACGGCGCACGCCGTACATGCATTTTCATGTGTTTCTGTCAATTTCAGTGTTTTTGGGCCCAAACTAGTGGCTTTTCATCAGAACCGATGCAGACTCACCCCAAATGCTCGGCTGCGCAGAGTCACGGCGCACGCCGTACATGCATTTTCATGTGTTTCTGTCAATTTCAGTGTTATTGGGCCCAAACTAGTGGCTTTTCATCAGAACCGATGCAGACTCACCCAAAAGGCTCGGCTGCGCTGGCAGGGTCACGGCGCACGCCGTACATGCATTTTCATGTGTTTCTGTCAATTTCAGTGTTATTGGGCCCAAACTAGTGGCTATTCATCAGAACCGATGCAGACTCACCCAAAAGGCTCGGCTGCGCTGGCAGGGTCACGGCGCACGCCGTACATGCATTTTCATGTGTTTCTGTCAATTTCAGTGTTATTGGGCCCAAACTAGTGGCTTTTCATCAGAACCGATGCAGACTCACCCAAAAGGCTCGGCTGCGCTGGCAGGGTCACGGCGCAAGCCGTACATGCATTTTCATGTGTTTCTGTCAATTTCAGTGTTTTTGGGCCCAAACTAGTGGCTTTTCATCAGAACCGATGCAGACTCACCCCAAAGGCTCGGCTGCGCAGGGTCACGGCGCACGCCGTACATGCATTTTCATGTGTTTCTGTCAATTACAGTGTTATTGGGCCCAAACTAGTGGCTTTTCATCAGAACCGATGCAGACTCACCCAAAAGGCTCGGCTGCGCTGGCAGGGTCACGGCGCACGCCGTACATGCATTTTCATGTGTTTCTGTCAATTTCAGTGCTTTTGGGCCCAAACTAGTGGCTTTTCATCAGAACCGATGCAGACTCACCCAAAAGGTTCGGCTGCGCTGGCAGGGTCACGGCGCACACCGTACATGCATTTTCATGTGTTTCTGTCAATTTCAGTGTTATTGGGCCCAAACTAGTGGCTTTTCATCAGAACCGATGCAGACTCACCCAAAAGGCTCGGCTGCGCTGGCAGGGTCACGGCGCACGCCGTACATGCATTTTCATGTGTTTCTGTCAATTTCAGTGTTTTTGGGCCCAAACTAGTGGCTTTTCATCAGAACCGATGCAGACTCACCCAAAATGCTCGGCTGCGCAGGGTCACGGCGCACGCCGTACATGCATTTTCATGTGTTTCTGTCAATTTCAGTGTTATTGGGCCCAAACTAGTGGCTTTTCATCAGAACCGATGCAGACTCACCCAAAAGGCTCGGCTGCGCTGGCAGGGTCACGGCGCACGCCGTACATGCATTTTCATGTGTTTCTGTCAATTTCAGTGTTATTGGGCCCAAACTAGTGGCTTTTCATCAGAACCGATGCAGACTCACCCCAAATGCTCGGCTGCGCAGGGTCACGGCGCACGCCGTACATGCATTTTCATGTGTTTCTGTCAATTTCAGTGTTTTTGGGCCCAAACTAGTGGCTTTTCATCAGAACCGATGCAGACTCACCCCAAATGCTCGGCTGCGCTGGCAGGGTCACGGCGCACGCCGTACATGCATTTTCATGTGTTTCTGTCAATTTCAGTGTTATTGGGCCCAAACTAGTGGCTTTTCATCAGAACCGATGCAGACTCACCCAAAAGGCTCGGCTGCGCTGGCAGGGTCACGGCGCACGCCGTACATGCATTTTCATGTGTTTCTGTCAATTTCAGTGTTTTTGGGCCCAAACTAGTGGCTTTTCATCAGAACCGATGCAGACTCACCCCAAATGCTCGGCTGCGCAGGGTCACGGCGCACGCCGTACATGCATTTTCATGTGTTTCTGTCAATTTCAGTGTTATTGGGCCCAAACTAGTGGCTTTTCATCAGAACCGATGCAGACTCACCCAAAAGGCTCGGCTGCGCTGGCAGGGTCACGGCGCAAGCCGTACATGCATTTTCATGTGTTTCTGTCAATTTCAGTGTTTTTGGGCCCAAACTAGTGGCTTTTCATCAGAACCGATGCAGACTCACCCCAAAGGCTCGGCTGCGCAGGGTCACGGCGCACGCCGTACATGCATTTTCATGTGTTTCTGTCAATTTCAGTGCTATTGGGCCCAAACTAGTGGCTTTTCATCAGAACCGATGCAGACTCACCCAAAAGGTTCGGCTGCGCTGGCAGGGTCACGGCGCACACCGTACATGCATTTTCATGTGTTTCTGTCAATTTCAGTGTTATTGGGCCCAAACTAGTGGCTTTTCATCAGAACCGATGCAGACTCACCCTATAGGCTCGGCTGTGCTGGCAGGGTCACGGCGCACACCGTACATGCATTTTCATGTGTTTCTGTCAATTTCAGTGTTATTGGGCCCAAACTAGTGGCTTTTCATCAGAACCGATGCAGACTCACCCAAAAGGCTCGGCTGCGCTGGCAGGGTCACGGCGTACGCCGTACATGCATTTTCATGTGTTTCTGTCAATTTCAGTGTTATTGGGCCCAAACTAGTGGCTTTTCATCAGAACCGATGCAGACTCACCCCAAAGGCTCGGCTGCGCTGGCAGGGTCACGGCGCACGCCGTACATGTATTTTCATGTGTTTCTGTCAATTTCAGTGTTATTGGGCCCAAACTAGTGGCTTTTCATCAGAACCGATGCAGACTCACCCAAAAGGCTCGGCTGCGCTGGCAGGGTCACGGCGCACGCCGTACATGTATTTTCATGTGTTTCTGTCAATTTCAGTGTTATTGGGCCCAAACTAGTGGCTTTTCATCAGAACCGATGCAGACTCACCCAAAAGGCTTGGCTGAGCTGGCAGGGTCACGGCGCACGCCGTACATGTATTTTCATGTGTTTCTGTCAATTTCAGTGTTATTGGGCCCAAACTAGTGGCTTTTCATCAGAACCGATGCAGACTTACCCCAAATGCTCGGCTGCGCAGGGTCACGGCGCACGCCGTACATGCATTTTCATGTGTTTCTGTCAATTTCAGTGTTATTGGGCCCAAACAGGTGGCTTTTCATCAGAACCGATGCAGACTCACCCAAAAGGCTCGGCTGCGCTGGCAGGGTCACGGCGCACGCCGTACATGCATTTTCATGTGTTTCTGTCAATTTCAGTGTTATTGGGCCCAAACTAGTGGCTTTTCATCAGAACCGATGCAGACTCACCCAACGGCTCGGCTGCGCTGGCAGGGTCACGGCGCACGCCGTACATGCATTTTCATGTGTTTCTGTCAATTTCAGTGTTATTGGGCCCAAACTAGTGGCTTTAAATCAGAACCGATGCAGACTCACCCAAAAGGCTCGGCTGCGATGGCAGGGTCACGGTGCACGCCGTACATGTATTTTCATGTGTTTCTGTCAATTTCAGTGTTATTGGGCCCAAACTCGTGGCTTTTCATCAGAACCGATGCAGACTCACCCCAAAGGCTCGGCTGCGATGGCAGGGTCACGGTGCACGCCGTACATGTATTTTCATGTGTTTCTGTCAATTTCAGTGTTATTGGGCCCAAACTCGTGGCTTTTCATCAGAACCGATGCAGACTCACCCCAAAGGCTCGGCTGCGCTGGCAGGGTCACGGCGCACGCCGTACATGCATTTTCATGTGTTTCTGTCAATTTCAGTGTTTTTGGGCCCAAACTAGTGGCTTTTCATCAGAACCGATGCAGACTCACCCCAAATGCTCGGCTGCGCAGGGTCACGGCGCACGCCGTACATGCATTTTCATGTGTTTCTGTCAATTTCAGTGTTATTGGGCCCAAACAGGTGGCTTTTCATCAGAACCGATGCAGACTCACCCCAAATGCTCGGCTGCGCCGGGTCACGGCGCACGCCGTACATGCATTTTCATGTGTTTCTGTCAATTTCAGTGTTATTGGGCCCAAACAGGTGGCTTTTCATCAGAACCGATGCAGACTCACCCAAAAGGCTCGGCTGCGCTGGCAGGGTCACGGCGCACGCCGTACATGCATTTTCATGTGTTTCTGTCAATTTCAGTGTTATTGGGCCCAAACTAGTGGCTTTTCATCAGAACCGATGCAGACTCACCCAACGGCTCGGCTGCGCTGGCAGGGTCACGGCGCACGCCGTACATGCATTTTCATGTGTTTCTGTCAATTTCAGTGTTATTGGGCCAAACTAGTGGCTTTTCATCAGAACCGATGCAGACTCACCCTAAAGGCTCGGCTGCGCTGGCAGGGTCACGGCGCACGCCGTACATGCATTTTCATGTGTTTCTGTCAATTTCAGTGTTTTTGGGCCCAAACTAGTGGCTTTTCATCAGAACCGATGCAGACTCACCCCAAATGCTCGGCTGCGCAGAGTCACGGCGCACGCCGTACATGCATTTTCATGTGTTTCTGTCAATTTCAGTGTTATTGGGCCCAAACTAGTGGCTTTTCATCAGAACCGATGCAGACTCACCCAAAAGGCTCGGCTGCGCTGGCAGGGTCACGGCGCACGCCGTACATGCATTTTCATGTGTTTCTGTCAATTTCAGTGTTATTGGGCCCAAACTAGTGGCTATTCATCAGAACCGATGCAGACTCACCCAAAAGGCTCGGCTGCGCTGGCAGGGTCACGGCGCACGCCGTACATGCATTTTCATGTGTTTCTGTCAATTTCAGTGTTATTGGGCCCAAACTAGTGGCTTTTCATCAGAACCGATGCAGACTCACCCAAAAGGCTCGGCTGCGCTGGCAGGGTCACGGCGCAAGCCGTACATGCATTTTCATGTGTTTCTGTCAATTTCAGTGTTTTTGGGCCCAAACTAGTGGCTTTTCATCAGAACCGATGCAGACTCACCCCAAAGGCTCGGCTGCGCAGGGTCACGGCGCACGCCGTACATGCATTTTCATGTGTTTCTGTCAATTACAGTGTTATTGGGCCCAAACTAGTGGCTTTTCATCAGAACCGATGCAGACTCACCCAAAAGGCTCGGCTGCGCTGGCAGGGTCACGGCGCACGCCGTACATGCATTTTCATGTGTTTCTGTCAATTTCAGTGCTTTTGGGCCCAAACTAGTGGCTTTTCATCAGAACCGATGCAGACTCACCCAAAAGGTTCGGCTGCGCTGGCAGGGTCACGGCGCACACCGTACATGCATTTTCATGTGTTTCTGTCAATTTCAGTGTTATTGGGCCCAAACTAGTGGCTTTTCATCAGAACCGATGCAGACTCACCCAAAAGGCTCGGCTGCGCTGGCAGGGTCACGGCGCACGCCGTACATGCATTTTCATGTGTTTCTGTCAATTTCAGTGTTTTTGGGCCCAAACTAGTGGCTTTTCATCAGAACCGATGCAGACTCACCCAAAATGCTCGGCTGCGCAGGGTCACGGCGCACGCCGTACATGCATTTTCATGTGTTTCTGTCAATTTCAGTGTTATTGGGCCCAAACTAGTGGCTTTTCATCAGAACCGATGCAGACTCACCCAAAAGGCTCGGCTGCGCTGGCAGGGTCACGGCGCACGCCGTACATGCATTTTCATGTGTTTCTGTCAATTTCAGTGTTATTGGGCCCAAACTAGTGGCTTTTCATCAGAACCGATGCAGACTCACCCCAAATGCTCGGCTGCGCAGGGTCACGGCGCACGCCGTACATGCATTTTCATGTGTTTCTGTCAATTTCAGTGTTTTTGGGCCCAAACTAGTGGCTTTTCATCAGAACCGATGCAGACTCACCCCAAATGCTCGGCTGCGCTGGCAGGGTCACGGCGCACGCCGTACATGCATTTTCATGTGTTTCTGTCAATTTCAGTGTTATTGGGCCCAAACTAGTGGCTTTTCATCAGAACCGATGCAGACTCACCCAAAAGGCTCGGCTGCGCTGGCAGGGTCACGGCGCACGCCGTACATGCATTTTCATGTGTTTCTGTCAATTTCAGTGTTTTTGGGCCCAAACTAGTGGCTTTTCATCAGAACCGATGCAGACTCACCCCAAATGCTCGGCTGCGCAGGGTCACGGCGCACGCCGTACATGCATTTTCATGTGTTTCTGTCAATTTCAGTGTTATTGGGCCCAAACTAGTGGCTTTTCATCAGAACCGATGCAGACTCACCCAAAAGGCTCGGCTGCGCTGGCAGGGTCACGGCGCAAGCCGTACATGCATTTTCATGTGTTTCTGTCAATTTCAGTGTTTTTGGGCCCAAACTAGTGGCTTTTCATCAGAACCGATGCAGACTCACCCCAAAGGCTCGGCTGCGCAGGGTCACGGCGCACGCCGTACATGCATTTTCATGTGTTTCTGTCAATTTCAGTGCTATTGGGCCCAAACTAGTGGCTTTTCATCAGAACCGATGCAGACTCACCCAAAAGGTTCGGCTGCGCTGGCAGGGTCACGGCGCACACCGTACATGCATTTTCATGTGTTTCTGTCAATTTCAGTGTTATTGGGCCCAAACTAGTGGCTTTTCATCAGAACCGATGCAGACTCACCCTATAGGCTCGGCTGTGCTGGCAGGGTCACGGCGCACACCGTACATGCATTTTCATGTGTTTCTGTCAATTTCAGTGTTATTGGGCCCAAACTAGTGGCTTTTCATCAGAACCGATGCAGACTCACCCAAAAGGCTCGGCTGCGCTGGCAGGGTCACGGCGTACGCCGTACATGCATTTTCATGTGTTTCTGTCAATTTCAGTGTTATTGGGCCCAAACTAGTGGCTTTTCATCAGAACCGATGCAGACTCACCCCAAAGGCTCGGCTGCGCTGGCAGGGTCACGGCGCACGCCGTACATGTATTTTCATGTGTTTCTGTCAATTTCAGTGTTATTGGGCCCAAACTAGTGGCTTTTCATCAGAACCGATGCAGACTCACCCAAAAGGCTCGGCTGCGCTGGCAGGGTCACGGCGCACGCCGTACATGTATTTTCATGTGTTTCTGTCAATTTCAGTGTTATTGGGCCCAAACTAGTGGCTTTTCATCAGAACCGATGCAGACTCACCCAAAAGGCTCGGCTGAGCTGGCAGGGTCACGGCGCACGCCGTACATGTATTTTCATGTGTTTCTGTCAATTTCAGTGTTATTGGGCCCAAACTAGTGGCTTTTCATCAGAACCGATGCAGACTTACCCCAAATGCTCGGCTGCGCAGGGTCACGGCGCACGCCGTACATGCATTTTCATGTGTTTCTGTCAATTTCAGTGTTATTGGGCCCAAACAGGTGGCTTTTCATCAGAACCGATGCAGACTCACCCAAAAGGCTCGGCTGCGCTGGCAGGGTCACGGCGCACGCCGTACATGCATTTTCATGTGTTTCTGTCAATTTCAGTGTTATTGGGCCCAAACTAGTGGCTTTTCATCAGAACCGATGCAGACTCACCCAACGGCTCGGCTGCGCTGGCAGGGTCACGGCGCACGCCGTACATGCATTTTCATGTGTTTCTGTCAATTTCAGTGTTATTGGGCCCAAACTAGTGGCTTTAAATCAGAACCGATGCAGACTCACCCAAAAGGCTCGGCTGCGATGGCAGGGTCACGGTGCACGCCGTACATGTATTTTCATGTGTTTCTGTCAATTTCAGTGTTATTGGGCCCAAACTCGTGGCTTTTCATCAGAACCGATGCAGACTCACCCCAAAGGCTCGGCTGCGCTGGCAGGGTCACGGCGCACGCCGTACATGTATTTTCATGTGTTTCTGTCAATTTCAGTGTTATTGGGCCCAAACTAGTGGCTTTTCATCAGAACCGATGCAGACTCACCCAAAAGGCTCGGCTGCGCTGGCAGGGTCACGGCGCACGCCGTACATGTATTTTCATGTGTTTCTGTCAATTTCAGTGTTATTGGGCCCAAACTAGTGGCTTTTCATCAGAACCGATGCAGACTCACCCAAAAGGCTCGGCTGCGCTGGCAGGGTCACGGCGCACGCCGTACATGTATTTTCATGTGTTTCTGTCAATTTCAGTGTTATTGGGCCCAAACTAGTGGCTTTTCATCAGAACCGATGCAGACTCACCCAAAAGGCTCGGCTGCGCTGGCAGGGTCACGGCGCACGCCGTACATGCATTTTCATGTGTTTCTGTCAATTTCAGTGTTATTGGGCCCAAACTAGTGGCTTTTCATCAGAACCGATGCAGACTCACCCTAAAGGCTCGGCTGCGCTGGCAGGGTCACGGCGCACGCCGTACATGCATTTTCATGTGTTTCTGTCAATTTCAGTGTTATTGGGCCCAAACTAGTGGCTTTTCATCAGAACCGATGCAGACTCACCCAAAAGGCTCGGCTGCGCTGGCAGGGTCACGGCGCACGCCGTACATGCATTTTCATGTGTTTCTGTCAATTTCATTGTTTTTGGGCCCAAACTAGTGGCTTTTCATCAGAACCGATGCAGACTCACCCCAAATGCTCGGCTGCGCAGGGTCACGGCGCACGCCGTACATGCATTTTCATGTGTTTCTGTCAATTTCAGTGTTATTGGGCCCAAACAGGTGGCTTTTCATCAGAACCGATGCAGACTCACCCCAAATGCTCGGCTGCGCAGGGTCACGGCGCACGCCGTACATGCATTTTCATGTGTTTCTGTCAATTTCAGTGTTCTTGGGCCCAAACTAGTGGCTTTTCATCAGAACCAATGCAGACTCAACCAAAAGGCTCGGCTGCGCTGGCAGGGTCACGGTGCACGCCGTACATGCATTTTCATGTGTTTCTGTCAATTTCAGTGTTATTGGGCCCAAACTAGTGGCTTTTCATCAGAACCGATGCAGACTCACCCTAAAGGCTCGGCTGCGCTGGCAGGGTCACGGCGCACGCCGTACATGCATTTTCATGTGTTTCTGTCAATTTCAGTGTTTTTGGGCCCAAACTAGTGGCTTTTCATCAGAACCGATGCAGACTCACCCCAAATGCTCGGCTGCGCAGGGTCACGGCGCACGCCGTACATGCATTTTCATGTGTTTCTGTCAATTTCAGTGTTATTGGGCCCAAACTAGTGGCTTTTCATCAGAACCGATGCAGACTCACCCAAAAGGCTCGGCTGCGCTGGAAGGGTCACGGCGCACGCCGTACATGCATTTTCATGTGTTTCTGTCAATTTCAGTGTTATTGGGCCCAAACTAGTGGCTTTTCATCAGAACCGATGCAGACTCACCCAAAAGGCTCGGCTGCGCTGGCAGAGTCACGGCGCACGCCGTACATGCATTTTCATGTGTTTCTGTCAATTTCAGTGTTATTGGGCCCAAACTAGTGGCTTTTCATCAAAACCGATGCAGACTCACCCAAAACGCTCGGCTGCGCTGGCAGGGTCACGGCGCACGCCGTACATGCATTTTCATGTGTTTCTGTCAATTTCAGTGTTATTGGGCCCAAAATAGTGGCTTTTCATCAGAACCGATGCAGACTCACCCAACGGCTCGGCTGCGCTGGCAGGGTCACGGCGCACGCCGTACATGCATTTTCATGTGTTTCTGTCAATTTCAGTGTTATTGGGCCCGAACTAGTGGCTTTTCATCAGAACCGATGCAGACTCACCCAAAAGGCTCGGCTGCGCTGGCAGGGTCACGGCGCACGCCGTACATGTATTTTCATGTGTTTCTGTCAATTTCAGTGTTATTGGGCCCAAACTAGTGGCTTTTCATCAGAACCGATGCAGACTCAACCAAAAGGCTCGGCTGCGCTGGCAGGGTCACGGTGCACGCCGTACATGCATTTTCATGTGTTTCTGTCAATTTCAGTGTTATTGGGCCAAACTAGTGGCTTTTCATCAGAACCGATGCAGACTCACCCTAAAGGCTCGGCTGCGCTGGCAGGGTCACGGCGCACGCCGTACATGCATTTTCATGTGTTTCTGTCAATTTCAGTGTTTTTGGGCCCAAACTAGTGGCTTTTCATCAGAACCGATGCAGACTCACCCCAAATGCTCGGCTGCGCAGGGTCACGGCGCACGCCGTACATGCATTTTCATGTGTTTCTGTCAATTTCAGTGTTATTGGGCCCAAACTAGTGGCTTTTCATCAGAACCGATGCAGACTCACCCAAAAGGCTCGGCTGCGCTGGCAGGGTCACGGCGCACGCCGTACATGCATTTTCATGTGTTTCTGTCAATTTCAGTGTTTTTGGGCCCAAACTAGTGGCTTTTCATCAGAACCGATGCAGACTCACCCCAAATGCTCGGCTGCGCAGGGTCACGGCGCACGCCGTACATGCATTTTCATGTGTTTCTGTCAATTTCAGTGTTATTGGGCCCAAACTAGTGGCTTTTCATCAGAACCGATGCAGACTCACCCAAAAGGCTCGGCTGCGCTGGCAGGGTCACGGCGCAAGCCGTACATGCATTTTCATGTGTTTCTGTCAATTTCAGTGTTTTTGGGCCCAAACTAGTGGCTTTTCATCAGAACCGATGCAGACTCACCCCAAAGGCTCGGCTGCGCAGGGTCACGGCGCACGCCGTACATGCATTTTCATGTGTTTCTGTCAATTTCAGTGTTATTGGGCCCAAACTAGTGGCTTTTCATCAGAACCGATGCAGACTCACCCAAAAGGCTCGGCTGCGCTGGCAGGGTCACGGCGCACGCCGTACATGCATTTTCATGTGTTTCTGTCAATTTCAGTGCTATTGGGCCCAAACTACTGGCTTTTCATCAGAACCGATGCAGACTCACCCAAAAGGTTCGGCTGCGCTGGCAGGGTCACGGCGCACACCGTACATGCATTTTCATGTGTTTCTGTCAATTTCAGTGTTATTGGGCCCAAACTAGTGGCTTTTCATCAGAACCGATGCAGACTCACCCTATAGGCTCGGCTGTGCTGGCAGGGTCACGGCGCACACCGTACATGCATTTTCATGTGTTTCTGTCAATTTCAGTGTTATTGGGCCCAAACTAGTGGCTTTTCATCAGAACCGATGCAGACTCACCCAAAAGGCTCGGCTGCGCTGGCAGGGTCACGGCGTACGCCGTACATGCGTTTTCATGTGTTTCTGTCAATTTCAGTGTTATTGGGCCCAAACTAGTGGCTTTTCATCAGAACCGATGCAGACTCACCCCAAAGGCTCGGCTGCGCTGGCAGGGTCACGGCGCACGCCGTACATGTATTTTCATGTGTTTCTGTCAATTTCAGTGTTATTGGGCCCAAACTAGTGGCTTTTCATCAGAACCGATGCAGACTCACCCAAAAGGCTCGGCTGCGCTGGCAGGGTCACGGCGCACGCCGTACATGTATTTTCATGTGTTTCTGTCAATTTCAGTGTTATTGGGCCCAAACTAGTGGCTTTTCATCAGAACCGATGCAGACTCACCCAAAAGGCTTGGCTGAGCTGGCAGGGTCACGGCGCACGCCGTACATGTATTTTCATGTGTTTCTGTCAATTTCAGTGTTATTGGGCCCAAACTAGTGGCTTTTCATCAGAACCGATGCAGACTCACCCAAAAGGCTCGGCTGCGCTGGCAGGGTCACGGCGCACGCCGTACATGCATTTTCATGTGTTTCTGTCAATTTCAGTGTTATTGGTCCCAAACTAGTGGCTTTTCATCAGAACCGATGCAGACTCACCCAAAAGGCTCGGCTGCGCTGGCAGGGTCACGGCGCACACCGTACATGCATTTTCATGTGTTTCTGTCAATTTCAGTGTTATTGGGCCCAAACTAGTGGCTTTTCATCAGAACCGATGCAGACTTACCCCAAATGCTCGGCTGCGCAGGGTCACGGCGCACGCCGTACATGCATTTTCATGTGTTTCTGTCAATTTCAGTGTTATTGGGCCCAAACAGGTGGCTTTTCATCAGAACCGATGCAGACTCACCCAAAAGGCTCGGCTGCGCTGGCAGGGTCACGGCGCACGCCGTACATGCATTTTCATGTGTTTCTGTCAATTTCAGTGTTATTGGGCCCAAACTAGTGGCTTTTCATCAGAACCGATGCAGACTCACCCAACGGCTCGGCTGCGCTGGCAGGGTCACGGCGCACGCCGTACATGCATTTTCATGTGTTTCTGTCAATTTCAGTGTTATTGGGCCCAAACTAGTGGCTTTAAATCAGAACCGATGCAGACTCACCCAAAAGGCTCGGCTGCGATGGCAGGGTCACGGTGCACGCCGTACATGTATTTTCATGTGTTTCTGTCAATTTCAGTGTTATTGGGCCCAAACTCGTGGCTTTTCATCAGAACCGATGCAGACTCACCCCAAAGGCTCGGCTGCGCTGGCAGGGTCACGGCGCACGCCGTACATGTATTTTCATGTGTTTCTGTCAATTTCAGTGTTATTGGGCCCAAACTAGTGGCTTTTCATCAGAACCGATGCAGACTCACCCAAAAGGCTCGGCTGCGCTGGCAGGGTCACGGCGCACGCCGTACATGTATTTTCATGTGTTTCTGTCAATTTCAGTGTTATTGGGCCCAAACTAGTGGCTTTTCATCAGAACCGATGCAGACTCACCCAAAAGGCTCGGCTGCGCTGGCAGGGTCACGGCGCACGCCGTACATGTATTTTCATGTGTTTCTGTCAATTTCAGTGTTATTGGGCCCAAACTAGTGGCTTTTCATCAGAACCGATGCAGACTCACCCAAAAGGCTCGGCTGCGCTGGCAGGGTCACGGCGCACGCCGTACATGCATTTTCATGTGTTTCTGTCAATTTCAGTGTTATTGGGCCCAAACTAGTGGCTTTTCATCAGAACCGATGCAGACTCACCCTAAAGGCTCGGCTGCGCTGGCAGGGTCACGGCGCACGCCGTACATGTATTTTCATGTGTTTCTGTCAATTTCAGTGTTATTGGGCCCAAACTAGTGGCTTTTCATCAGAACCGATGCAGACTCACCCAAAAGGCTCGGCTGCGCTGGCAGGGTCACGGCGCACGCCGTACATGCATTTTCATGTGTTTCTGTCAATTTCAGTGTTTTTGGGCCCAAACTAGTGGCTTTTCATCAGAACCGATGCAGACTCACCCCAAATGCTCGGCTGCGCAGGGTCACGGCGCACGCCGTACATGCATTTTCATGTGTTTCTGTCAATTTCAGTGTTATTGGGCCCAAACAGGTGGCTTTTCATCAGAACCGATGCAGACTCACCCCAAATGCTCGGCTGCGCAGGGTCACGGCGCACGCCGTACATGCATTTTCATGTGTTTCTGTCAATTTCAGTGTTATTGGGCCCAAACTAGTGGCTTTAAATCAGAACCGATGCAGACTCACCCAAAAGGCTCGGCTGCGATGGCAGGGTCACGGTGCACGCCGTACATGTATTTTCATGTGTTTCTGTCAATTTCAGTGTTATTGGGCCCAAACTCGTGGCTTTTCATCAGAACCGATGCAGACTCACCCCAAAGGCTCGGCTGCGCTGGCAGGGTCACGGCGCACGCCGTACATGTATTTTCATGTGTTTCTGTCAATTTCAGTGTTATTGGGCCCAAACTAGTGGCTTTTCATCAGAACCGATGCAGACTCACCCAAAAGGCTCGGCTGCGCTGGCAGGGTCACGGCGCACGCCGTACATGTATTTTCATGTGTTTCTGTCAATTTCAGTGTTATTGGGCCCAAACTAGTGGCTTTTCATCAGAACCGATGCAGACTCACCCAAAAGGCTCGGCTGCGCTGGCAGGGTCACGGCGCACGCCGTACATGTATTTTCATGTGTTTCTGTCAATTTCAGTGTTATTGGGCCCAAACTAGTGGCTTTTCATCAGAACCGATGCAGACTCACCCAAAAGGCTCGGCTGCGCTGGCAGGGTCACGGCGCACGCCGTACATGCATTTTCATGTGTTTCTGTCAATTTCAGTGTTATTGGGCCCAAACTAGTGGCTTTTCATCAGAACCGATGCAGACTCACCCTAAAGGCTCGGCTGCGCTGGCAGGGTCACGGCGCACGCCGTACATGCATTTTCATGTGTTTCTGTCAATTTCAGTGTTATTGGGCCCAAACTAGTGGCTTTTCATCAGAACCGATGCAGACTCACCCAAAAGGCTCGGCTGCGCTGGCAGGGTCACGGCGCACGCCGTACATGCATTTTCATGTGTTTCTGTCAATTTCAGTGTTTTTGGGCCCAAACTAGTGGCTTTTCATCAGAACCGATGCAGACTCACCCCAAATGCTCAGCTGCGCAGGGTCACGGCGCACGCCGTACATGCATTTTCATGTGTTTCTGTCAATTTCAGTGTTATTGGGCCCAAACAGGTGGCTTTTCATCAGAACCGATGCAGACTCACCCCAAATGCTCGGCTGCGCAGGGTCACGGCGCACGCCGTACATGCATTTTCATGTGTTTCTGTCAATTTCAGTGTTCTTGGGCCCAAACTAGTGGCTTTTCATCAGAACCGATGCAGACTCAACCAAAAGGCTCGGCTGCGCTGGCAGGGTCACGGTGCACGCCGTACATGCATTTTCATGTGTTTCTGTCAATTTCAGTGTTATTGGGCCCAAACTAGTGGCTTTTCATCAGAACCGATGCAGACTCACCCTAAAGGCTCGGCTGCGCTGGCAGGGTCACGGCGCACGCCGTACATGCATTTTCATGTGTTTCTGTCAATTTCAGTGTTTTTGGGCCCAAACTAGTGGCTTTTCATCAGAACCGATGCAGACTCACCCCAAATGCTCGGCTGCGCAGGGTCACGGCGCACGCCGTACATGCATTTTCATGTGTTTCTGTCAATTTCAGTGTTATTGGGCCCAAACTAGTGGCTTTTCATCAGAACCGATGCAGACTCACCCAAAAGGCTCGGCTGCGCTGGCAGGGTCACGGCGCACGCCGTACATGCATTTTCATGTGTTTCTGTCAATTTCAGTGTTATTGGGCCCAAACTAGTGGCTTTTCATCAGAACCGATGCAGACTCACCCAAAAGGCTCGGCTGCGCTGGCAGAGTCACGGCGCACGCCGTACATGCATTTTCATGTGTTTCTGTCAATTTCAGTGTTATTGGGCCCAAACTAGTGGCTTTTCATCAAAACCGATGCAGACTCACCCAAAACGCTCGGCTGCGCTGGCAGGGTCACGGCGCACGCCGTACATGCATTTTCATGTGTTTCTGTCAATTTCAGTGTTATTGGGCCCAAAATAGTGGCTTTTCATCAGAACCGATGCAGACTCACCCAACGGCTCGGCTGCGCTGGCAGGGTCACGGCGCACGCCGTACATGCATTTTCATGTGTTTCTGTCAATTTCAGTGTTATTGGGCCCAAACTAGTGGCTTTTCATCAGAACCGATGCAGACTCACCCAAAAGGCTCGGCTGCGCTGGCAGGGTCACGGCGCACACCGTACATGCATTTTCATGTGTTTCTGTCAATTTCAGTGTTATTGGGCCCAAACTAGTGGCTTTTCATCAGAACCGATGCAGACTCACCCTATAGGCTCGGCTGTGCTGGCAGGGTCACGGCGCACACCGTACATGCATTTTCATGTGTTTCTGTCAATTTCAGTGTTATTGGGCCCAAACTAGTGGCTTTTCATCAGAACCGATGCAGACTCACCCAAAAGGCTCGGCTGCGCTGGCAGGGTCACGGCGTACGCCGTACATGCATTTTCATGTGTTTCTGTCAATTTCAGTGTTATTGGGCCCAAACTAGTGGCTTTTCATCAGAACCGATGCAGACTCACCCCAAATGCTCGGCTGCGCAGGGTCACGGCGCACGCCGTACATGCATTTTCATGTGTTTCTGTCAATTTCAGTGTTATTGGGCCCAAACTAGTGGCTTTTCATCAGAACCGATGCAGACTCACCCAAAAGGCTCGGCTGCGCTGGCAGGGTCACGGCGCAAGCCGTACATGCATTTTCATGTGTTTCTGTCAATTTCAGTGTTTTTGGGCCCAAACTAGTGGCTTTTCATCAGAACCGATGCAGACTCACCCCAAAGGCTCGGCTGCGCAGGGTCACGGCGCACGCCGTACATGCATTTTCATGTGTTTCTGTCAATTTCAGTGTTATTGGGCCCAAACTAGTGGCTTTTCATCAGAACCGATGCAGACTCACCCAAAAGGCTCGGCTGCGCTGGCAGGGTCACGGCGCACACCGTACATGCATTTTCATGTGTTTCTGTCAATTTCAGTGTTATTGGGCCCAAACTAGTGGCTTTTCATCAGAACCGATGCAGACTCACCCTATAGGCTCGGCTGTGCTGGCAGGGTCACGGCGCACACCGTACATGCATTTTCATGTGTTTCTGTCAATTTCAGTGTTATTGGGCCCAAACTAGTGGCTTTTCATCAGAACCGTTGCAGACTCACCCAAAAGGCTCGGCTGCGCTGGCAGGGTCACGGCGTACGCCGTACATGCATTTTCATGTGTTTCTGTCAATTTCAGTGTTATTGGGCCCAAACTAGTGGCTTTTCATCAGAACCGATGCAGACTCACCCCAAAGGCTCGGCTGCGCTGGCAGGGTCACGGCGCACGCCGTACATGTATTTTCATGTGTTTCTGTCAATTTCAGTGTTATTGGGCCCAAACTAGTGGCTTTTCATCAGAACCGATGCAGACTCACCCAAAAGGCTCGGCTGCGCTGGCAGGGTCACGGCGCACGCCGTACATGTATTTTCATGTGTTTCTGTCAATTTCAGTGTTATTGGGCCCAAACTAGTGGCTTTTCATCAGAACCGATGCAGACTCACCCAAAAGGCTTGGCTGAGCTGGCAGGGTCACGGCGCACGCCGTACATGTATTTTCATGTGTTTCTGTCAATTTCAGTGTTATTGGGCCCAAACTAGTGGCTTTTCATCAGAACCGATGCAGACTCACCCAAAAGGCTCGGCTGCGCTGGCAGGGTCACGGCGCACGCCGTACATGCATTTTCATGTGTTTCTGTCAATTTCAGTGTTATTGGTCCCAAACTAGTGGCTTTTCATCAGAACCGATGCAGACTCACCCAAAAGGCTCGGCTGCGCTGGCAGGGTCACGGCGCACACCGTACATGCATTTTCATGTGTTTCTGTCAATTTCAGTGTTATTGGGCCCAAACTAGTGGCTTTTCATCAGAACCGATGCAGACTTACCCCAAATGCTCGGCTGCGCAGGGTCACGGCGCACGCCGTACATGCATTTTCATGTGTTTCTGTCAATTTCAGTGTTATTGGGCCCAAACAGGTGGCTTTTCATCAGAACCGATGCAGACTCACCCAAAAGGCTCGGCTGCGCTGGCAGGGTCACGGCGCACGCCGTACATGCATTTTCATGTGTTTCTGTCAATTTCAGTGTTATTGGTCCCAAACTAGTGGCTTTTCATCAGAACCGATGCAGACTCACCCAAAAGGCTCGGCTGCGCTGGCAGGGTCACGGCGCACACCGTACATGCATTTTCATGTGTTTCTGTCAATTTCAGTGTTATTGGGCCCAAACTAGTGGCTTTTCATCAGAACCGATGCAGACTCACCCTAAAGGCTCGGCTGCGCTGGCAGGGTCATGGCGCACGCCGTACATGCATTTTCATGTGTTTCTGTCAATTTCAGTGTTATTGGGCCCAAACTAGTGGCTTTTCATCAGAACCGATGCAGACTCACCCAAAAGGCTCGGCTGCGCTGGCAGGGTCACGGCGCACGCCGTACATGCATTTTCATGTGTTTCTGTCAATTTCAGTGTTTTTGGGCCCAAACTAGTGGCTTTTCATCAGAACCGATGCAGACTCACCCCAAATGCTCGGCTGCGCAGGGTCACGGCGCACGCCGTACATGCATTTTCATGTGTTTCTGTCAATTTCAGTGTTATTGGGCCCAAACAGGTGGCTTTTCATCAGAACCGATGCAGACTCACCCCAAATGCTCGGCTGCGCAGGGTCACGGCGCACGCCGTACATGCATTTTCATGTGTTTCTGTCAATTTCAGTGTTCTTGGGCCCAAACTAGTGGCTTTTCATCAGAACCAATGCAGACTCAACCAAAAGGCTCGGCTGCGCTGGCAGGGTCACGGTGCACGCCGTACATGCATTTTCATGTGTTTCTGTCAATTTCAGTGTTATTGGGCCCAAACTAGTGGCTTTTCATCAGAACCGATGCAGACTCACCCTAAAGGCTCGGCTGCGCTGGCAGGGTCTCGGCGCACGCCGTACATGCATTTTCATGTGTTTCTGTCAATTTCAGTGTTTTTGGGCCCAAACTAGTGGCTTTTCATCAGAACCGATGCAGACTCACCCCAAATGCTCGGCTGCGCAGGGTCACGGCGCACGCCGTACATGCATTTTCATGTGTTTCTGTCAATTTCAGTGTTATTGGGCCCAAACTAGTGGCTTTTCATCAGAACCGATGCAGACTCACCCAAAAGGCTCGGCTGCGCTGGCAGGGTCACGGCGCACGCCGTACATGCATTTTCATGTGTTTCTGTCAATTTCAGTGTTATTGGGCCCAAACTAGTGGCTTTTCATCAGAACCGATGCAGACTCACCCAAAAGGCTCGGCTGCGCTGGCAGAGTCACGGCGCACGCCGTACATGCATTTTCATGTGTTTCTG
Source organism: Thunnus thynnus (assembly GCF_963924715.1). Taxonomy (NCBI): domain Eukaryota; kingdom Metazoa; phylum Chordata; class Actinopteri; order Scombriformes; family Scombridae; genus Thunnus; species Thunnus thynnus. Next base: position 29,418 of record NW_027095889.1, on the reverse strand, counting down.
TCAATTTCAGTGTTATTGGGCCCAAACTAGTGGCTTTTCATCAAAACCGATGCAGACTCACCCAAAACGCTCGGCTGCGCTGGCAGGGTCACGGCGCACGCCGTACATGCATTTTCATGTGTTTCTGTCAATTTCAGTGTTATTGGGCCCAAAATAGTGGCTTTTCATCAGAACCGATGCAGACTCACCCAAAAGGCTCGGCTGCGCTGGCAGGGTCACGGCGCACACCGTACATGTATTTTCATGTGTTTCTGTCAATTTCAGTGTTATTGGGCCCAAACTAGTGGCTTTTCATCAGAACCGATGCAGATTCACCCAAAAGGCTCGGCTGCGCTGGCAGGGTCACGGCGCACGCCGTACATGCATTTTCATGTGTTTCTGTCAATTTCAGTGTTATTGGGCCCAAACTAGTGGCTTTTCATCAGAACCGATGCAGACTCACCCTAAAGGCTCGGCTGCGCTGGCAGGGTCACGGCGCACGCCGTACATGCATTTTCATGTGTTTCTGTCAATTTCAGTGTTATTGGGCCCAAACTAGTGGCTTTTCATCAGAACCGATGCAGACTCACCCAAAAGGCTCGGCTGCACTGGCAGGGTCACGGCGCACGCCGTACATGCATTTTCATGTGTTTCTGTCAATTTCAGTGTTTTTGGGCCCAAACTAGTGGCTTTTCATCAGAACCGATGCAGACTCACCCCAAATGCTCGGCTGCGCAGGGTCACGGCGCACGCCGTACATGCATTTTCATGTGTTTCTGTCAATTTCAGTGTTATTGGGCCCAAACAGGTGGCTTTTCATCAGAACCGATGCAGACTCACCCCAAATGCTCGGCTGCGCAGGGTCACGGCGCACGCCGTACATGCATTTTCATGTGTTTCTGTCAATTTCAGTGTTCTTGGGCCCAAACTAGTGGCTTTTCATCAGAACCAATGCAGACTCAACCAAAAGGCTCGGCTGCGCTGGCAGGGTCACGGTGCACGCCATACATGCATTTTCATGTGTTTCTGTCAATTTCAGTGTTATTGGGCCCAAACTAGTGGCTTTTCATCAGAACCGATGCAGACTCACCCTAAAGGCTCGGCTGCGCTGGCAGGGTCACGGCGCACGCCGTACATGCATTTTCATGTGTTTCTGTCAATTTCAGTGTTTTTGGGCCCAAACTAGTGGCTTTTCATCAGAACCGATGCAGACTCACCCCAAATGCTCGGCTGCGCAGGGTCACGGCGCACGCCGTACATGCATTTTCATGTGTTTCTGTCAATTTCAGTGTTATTGGGCCCAAACTAGTGGCTTTTCATCAGAACCGATGTAGACTCACCCAAAAGGCTCGGCTGCGCTGGCAGAGTCACGGCGCACGCCGTACATGCATTTTCATGTGTTTCTGTCAATTTCAGTGTTATTGGGCCCAAACTAGTGGCTTTTCATCAGAACCGATGCAGACTCACCCAAAACGCTCGGCTGCGCTGGCAGGGTCACGGCGCACGCCGTACATGCATTTTCATGTGTTTCTGTCAATTTCAGTGTTATTGGGCCCAAAATAGTGGCTTTTCATCAGAACCGATGCAGACTCACCCAAAAGGCTCGGCTGCGCTGGCAGGGTCACGGCGCAAGCCGTACATGCATTTTCATGTGTTTCTGTCAATTTCAGTGTTTTTGGGCCCAAACTAGTGGCTTTTCATCAGAACCGATGCAGACTCACCCCAAAGGCTCGGCTGCGCAGGGTCACGGCGCACGCCGTACATGCATTTTCATGTGTTTCTGTCAATTTCAGTGTTATTGGGCCCAAACTAGTGGCTTTTCATCAGAACCGATGCAGACTCACCCAAAAGGCTCGGCTGCGATGGCAGGGTCACGGTGCACGCCGTACATGTATTTTCATGTGTTTCTGTCAATTTCAGTGTTATTGGGCCCAAACTAGTGGCTTTTCATCAGAACCGATGCAGACTCACCCCAAAGGCTCGGCTGCGCTGGCAGGGTCACGGCGCACGCCGTACATGCATTTTCATGTGTTTCTGTCAATTTCAGTGTTATTGGGCCCAAACTAGTGGCTTTTCATCAGAACCGATGCAGACTCACCCAAAAGGCTCGGCTGCGCTGGCAGGGTCACGGCGCACGCCGTACATGCATTTTCATGTGTTTCTGTCAATTTCAGTGTTATTGGGCCCAAACTAGTGGCTTTTCATCAGAACCGATGCAGACTCACCCAAAAGGCTCGGCTGCGCTGGCAGAGTCACGGCGCACGCCGTACATGCATTTTCATGTGTTTCTGTCAATTTCAGTGTTATTGGGCCCAAACTAGTGGCTTTTCATCAAAACCGATGCAGACTCACCCAAAACGCTCGGCTGCGCTGGCAGGGTCACGGCGCACGCCGTACATGCATTTTCATGTGTTTCTGTCAATTTCAGTGTTATTGGGCCCAAAATAGTGGCTTTTCATCAGAACCGATGCAGACTCACCCAAAAGGCTCGGCTGCGCTGGCAGGGTCACGGCGCACGCCGTACATGTATTTTCATGTGTTTCTGTCAATTTCAGTGTTATTGGGCCCAAACTAGTGGCTTTTCATCAGAACCGATGCAGACTCACCCAAAAGGCTCGGCTGCGCTGGCAGGGTCACGGCGCACGCCGTACATGTATTTTCATGTGTTTCTGTCAATTTCAGTGTTATTGGGCCCAAACTAGTGGCTTTTCATCAGAACCGATGCAGACTCACCCAAAAGGCTCGGCTGCGCTGGCAGGGTCACGGCGCACGCCGTACATGCATTTTCATGTGTTTCTGTCAATTTCAGTGTTATTGGGCCCAAACTAGTGGCTTTTCATCAGAACCGATGCAGACTCGCCCAAAAGGCTCGGCTGCGCTGGCAGGGTCACGGCGCACACCGTACATGCATTTTCATGTGTTTCTGTCAATTTCAGTGTTATTGGGCCCAAACTAGTGGCTTTTCATCAGAACCGATGCAGACTCAACCAAAAGGCTCGGCTGCGCTGGCAGGGTCACAGCGCACGCCGTACATGCATTTTCATGTGTTTCTGTCAATTTCAGTGTTATTGGGCCCAAATTAGTGGCTTTTCATCAGAACCGATGCAGACTCACCCAAAAGGCTCGGCTGCGCTGGCAGGGTCACGGTGCACGCCGTACATGTATTTTCATGTGTTTCTGTCAATTTCAGTGTTATTGGGCCCAAACTAGTGGCTTTTCATCAGAACCGATGCAGACTCACCCAAAAGTCTCGGCTGCGCTGGCAGGGTCACGGCGCAAGCCGTACATGCATTTTCATGTGTTTCTGTCAATTTCAGTGTTATTGGGCCCAAACTAGTGGCTTTTCATCAGAACCGATGCAGACTCACCCCAAAGGCTCGCCTGCGCAGGGTCACGGCGCACGCCGTACATGCATTTTCATGTGTTTCTGTCAATTTCAGTGTTATTGGGCCCAAACTAGTGGCTTTTCATCAGAACCGATGCAGACTCACCCAAAAGGCTCGGCTGCGCTGGCAGGGTCACGGCGCAAGCCGTACATGCATTTTCATGTGTTTCTGTCAATTTCAGTGTTATTGGGCCCAAACTAGTGGCTTTTCATCAGAACCGATGCAGACTCACCCCAAAGGCTCGGCTGCGCAGGGTCACGGCGCACGCCGTACATGCATTTTCATGTGTTTCTGTCAATTTCAGTGTTATTGGGCCCAAACTAGTGGCTTTTCATCAGAACCGATGCAGACTCACCCTAAAGGCTCGGCTGCGCTGGCAGGGTCACGGCGCACGCCGTACATGCATTTTCATGTGTTTCTGTCAATTTCAGTGTTATTGGGCCCAAACTAGTGGCTTTTCATCAGAACCGATGCAGACTCACCCAAAAGGCTCGGCTGCACTGGCAGGGTCACGGCGCACGCCGTACATGCATTTTCAAGTGTTTCTGTCAATTTTAGTGTTATTGGGCCCAAACTAGTGGCTTTTCATCAGAACCGATGCAGAATCACCCAAAAGGCTTGGCTGCGCTGGCAGGGTCACGGCGCACGCCGTACATGCATTTTCATGTGTTTCTGTCAATTTCAGTGTTATTGGGCCCAAACTAGTGGCTTTTCATCAGAACCGATGCAGACTCACCCAAAAGGCTCGGCTGCGATGGCAGGGTCACGACGCACGCCGTACATGCATTTTCATGTGTTTCTGTCAATTTCAGTGTTATTGGGCCCAAACTAGTGGCTTTTCATCAGAACCGATGCAGACTCACCCTAAAGGCTCGGCTGCGCTGGCAGTGTCACAGAGCACGCCGTACATGCATTTTCATGTGTTTCTGTCAATTTCAGTGTTATTGGGCCCAAACTAGTGGCTTTTCATCAGAACCGATGCAGATTCACCCAAAAGGCTCGGCTGCGCTGGCAGGGTCACGGCGCAAGCCGTACATGCATTTTCATGTGTTTCTGTCAATTTCAGTGTTATTGGGCCCAAACTAGTGGCTTTTCATCAGAACCGATGCAGACTCACCCAAAAGGCTCGGCTGCGCTGGCAGGGTCACGGCGCACGCCGTACATGCATTTTCATGTGTTTCTGTCAATTTCAGTGTTTTTGGGCCCAAACTAGTGGCTTTTCATCAGAACCGATGCAGACTCACCCCAAAGACTCGGCTGCGCAGGGTCACGGCGCACGCCGTACATGCATTTTCATGTGTTTCTGTCAATTTCAGTGTTATTGGGCCCAAACTAGTGGCTTTTCATCAGAACCGATGCAGACTCACCCAAAAGTCTCGGCTGCGCTGGCAGGGTCACGGCGCAAGCCGTACATGCATTTTCATATGTTTCTGTCAATTTCAGTGTTATTGGGCCCAAACTAGTGGCTTTTCATCAGAACCGATGCAGACTCACCCAAAAGGCTCGGCTGCGCTGGCAGGGTCACGGCGCAAGCCGTACATGCATTTTCATGTGTTTCTGTCAATTTCAGTGTTATTGGGCCCAAACTAGTGGCTTTTCATCAGAACCGATGCAGACTCACCCCAAAGGCTCGGCTGCACAGGGTCACGGCGCACGCCGTACATGCATTTTCATGTGTTTCTGTCAATTTCAGTGTTATTGGGCCCAAACTAGTGGCTTTTCATCAGAACCGATGCAGACTCACCCAAAAGGCTCGGCTGCGCTGGCAGGGTCACGGCGCACGCCGTACATGCATTTTCATGTGTTTCTGTCAATTTCAGTGTTATTGGGCCCAAACTAGTGGCTTTTCATCAGAACCGATGCAGACTCACCCAAAAGGCTCGGCTGCGCTGGATGGGTCACGGCGCACGCCGTACATGCATTTTCAAGTGTTTCTGTCAATTTTAGTGTTATTGGGCCAAAACTAGTGGCTTTTCATCAGAACCGATGCAGACTCACCCAAAAGGCTTGGCTGCGCTGGCAGGGTCACGGCGCACGCCGTACATGCATTTTCATGTGTTTCTGTCAATTTCAGTGTTATTGGGCCCAAACTAGTGGCTTTTCATCAGAACCGATGCAGACTCACCCAAAAGGCTCGGCTGCGCTGGCAGGGTCACGACGCACGCCGTACATGCATTTTCATGTGTTTCTGTCAATTTCAGTGTTATTGGGCCCAAACTAGTGGCTTTTCATCAGAACCGATGCAGACTCACCCTAAAGGCTCGGCTGCGCTGGCAGGGTCACGGAGCACGCCGTACATGCATTTTCATGTGTTTCTGTCAATTTCAGTGTTATTGGGCCCAAACTAGTGGCTTTTCATCAGAACCGATGCAGATTCACCCAAAAGGCTCGGCTGCGCTGGCAGGGTCACGGCGCAAGCTGTACATGCATTTTCATGTGTTTCTGTCAATTTCAGTGTTATTGGGCCCAAACTAGTGGCTTTTCATCAGAACCGATGCAGACTCACCCCAAAGGGTCGGCTGCGCAGGGTCACGGCGCACGCCGTACATGCATTTTCATGTGTTTCTGTCAATTTCAGTGTTATTGGGCCCAAACTAGTGGCTTTTCATCAGAACCGATGCAGACTCACCCAAAAGGCTCGGCTGCGCTGGCAGGGTCACGGCGCACGCCGAACATGCATTTTCATGTGTCTCTGTCAATTTCAGTGTTATTGGGCCCAAACTAGTGGCTTTTCATCAGAACCGATGCAGATTCACCCAAAAGGCTCGGCTGCGCTGGCAAGGTCACGGCGCAAGCCGTACATGCATTTTCATGTGTTTCTGTCAATTTCAGTGTTATTGGGCCCAAACTAGTGGCTTTTCATCAGAACCGATGCAGACTCACCCCAAAGGCTCGGCTGCGCTGGCAGGGTCACGGCGCACGCCGTACATGCATTTTCATGTGTTTCTGTCAATTTCAGTGTTATTGGGCCCAAACTAGTGGCTTTTCATCAGAACCGATGCAGACTCACCCAAAAGGCTCGGCTGCGCTGGCAGGGTCACGGCGCACGCCGTACATGTATTTTCATGTGTTTCTGTCAATTTCAGTGTTATTGGGCTCAAACTAGTGGCTTTTCATCAGAACCGATGCAGACTCACCCCAAAGGCTCGGCTGCGCAGGGTTACGGCGCACGCCGTACATGCATTTTCATGTGTTTCTGTCAATTTCAGTGTTATTGGGCCCAAACTAGTGGCTTTTCATCAGAACCGATGCAGACTCACCCAACGGCTCGGCTGCGCTGGCAGGGTCACGGCGCACGCCGAACATGCATTTTCATGTGTTTCTGTCAATTTCAGTGTTATTGGGCCCAAACTAGTGGCTTTTCATCAGAACCGATGCAGATTCACCCAAAAGGCTCGGCTGCGCTGGCAGGGTCACGGCGCACGCCGTACATGCATTTTCATGTGTTTCTGTCAATTTCAGTGTTATTGGGCCCAAACTAGTGGCTTTTCATCAGAACCGATGCAGATTCACCCAAAAGGCTCGGCTGCGCTGGCAGGTCACGGCGCAAGCCGTTCATGCATTTTCATGTGTTTCTGTCAATTTCAGTGTTATTGGGCCCAAACTAGTGGCTTTTCATCAGAACCGATGCAGACTCACCCCAAAGGCTCGGCTGCGCAGGGTCACGGCGCACGCCGTACATGCATTTTCATGTCTTTCTGTCAATTTCAGTGTTATTGGGCCCAAACTAGTGGCTTTTCATCAGAACCGATGCAGACTCACCCTAAAGGCTCGGCTTCGCTGGCAGGGTCACGGCGCACGCCGTACATGCATTTTCATGTGTTTCTGTCAATTTCAGTGTAATTGGGCCCAAACTAGTGGCTTTTCATCAGAACCGATGCAGACTCACCCAAAAGGCTCGGCTGCGCTGGCAGGGTCACGGCGCACGCCGTACATGCATTTTCAAGTGTTTCTGTCAATTTTAGTGTTATTGGGCCCAAACTAGTGGCTTTTCATCAGAACCGATGCAGACTCACCCAAAAGGCTTGGCTGCGCTGGCAGGGTCACGGCGCACGCCGTACATGCATTTTCATGTGTTTCTGTCAATTTCAGTGTTATTGGGCCCAAACTAGTGGCTTTTCATCAGAACCGATGCAGACTCACCCAAAAGGCTCGGCTGCGCTGGCAGGGTCACGACGCACGCCGTACATGCATTTTCATGTGTTTCTGTCAATTTCAGTGTTATTGGGCCCAAACTAGTGGCTTTTCATCAGAACCGATGCAGACTCACCCTAAAGGCTCGGCTGCGCTGGCAGGGTCACGGAGCACGCCGTACATGCATTTTCATGTGTTTCTGTCAATTTCAGTGTTATTGGGCCCAAACTAGAGGCTTTTCCTCAGAACCGATGCAGACTCACCCAAAAGGCTCGGCTGCGCTGGCAGGGTCACGGCGAACGCCGTATATGCATTTTCATGTGTTTCTGTCAATTTCAGTGTTTTTGGGCCCAAACTAGTGGCTTTTCATCAGAACCGATGCAGACTCACCCCAAAGGCTCGGCTGCGCTGGCAGGGTCACGGCGCACGCCGTACATGTATTTTCATGTGTTTCTGTCAATTTCAGTGTTATTGGGCCCAAACTAGTGGCTTTTCATCAGAACCGATGCAGACTCACCCAACGGCTCGGCTGCGCTGGCAGGGTCACGGCGCACGCCGTACATGCATTTTCATGTGTTTCTGTCAATTTCAGTGTTATTGGGCCCAAACTAGTGGCTTTTCATCAGAACCGATGCAGACTCACCCAAAAGGCTCGGCTGCGCTGGCAGGGTCACGGCGCACGCCGTACATGCATTTTCATGTGTTTCTGTCAATTTCAGTGTTATTGGGCCCAAACTAGTGGCTTTTCATCAGAACCGATGCAGACTCACCCAAAAGGCTCGGCTGCGCTGGCAGGGTCACGGCGCACACCATACATGCATTTTCATGTGTTTCTGTCAATTTCAGTGTTATTGGGCCCAAACCAGTCGCTTTTCATCAGAACCGATACAGACTCACCCAAAAGGCTCAGCTGCGCTGGCAGGGTCACGGCGCACACCGTACATGCATTTTCATGTGTTTCTGTCAATTTCAGTGTTATTGGGCCCAAACCAGTCGCTTTTCATCAGAACCGATGCAGACTCACCCTATAGGCTCGGCTGTGCTGGCAGGGTCAGGGGGCACACCGTACATGCATTTTCATGTGTTTCTGTCAATTTCAGTGTTATTGGGCCCAAACTAGTGGCTTTTCATCAGAACCGATGCAGACTCACCCAAAAGGCTCGGCTGCGCTGGCAGGGTCACGGCGCACGCCGTACATGCATTTTCATGTGTTTCTGTCAATTTCAGTGTTATTGGGCCCAAACTAGTGGCTTTTCCTCAGAACCGATGCAGACTCACCCAAAAGGCTCGGCTGCGCTGGCAGGGTCACGGCGCACGCCGTACATGTATTTTCATGTGTTTCTGTCAATTTCAGTGTTTTTGGGCCCAAACTAGTGGCTTTTCATCAGAACCGATGCAGACTCACCCCAATGGCTCGGCTGCGCAGGGTCACGGCGCACGCCGTACATGCATTTTCATGTGTTTCTGTCAATTTCAGTGTTATTGGGCCCAAACTAGTGGCTTTTCATCAGAACCGATGCAGACTCACCCAAAAGGCTCGGCTGCGCTGGCAGGGTCACGGCGCACGCCGTACATGCATTTTCATGTGTTTCTGTCAATTTCAGTGTTATTGGGCCCAAACTAGTGGCTTTTCATCAGAACCGATGCAGACTCACCCAAAAGGTTCGGCTGCGCTGGCAGGGTCACGGCGCACGCCGTACATGCATTTTCATGTGTTTCTGTCAATTTCAGTGTTATTGGGCCCAAACTAGTGGCTTTTCATCAGAACCGATGCAGACTCACCCCAAAGGCTCGGCTGCGCTGGCAGGGTCACGGCGCACGCCGTACATGCATTTTCATGTGTTTCTGTCAATTTCAGTGTTATTGGGCCCAAACTAGTGGCTTTTCATCAGAACCGATGCAGACTCACCCAAAAGGCTCGGCTGCGCTGGCAGGGTCACGGCGCACGCCGTACATGCATTTTCATGTGTTTCTGTCAATTTCAGTGTTATTGGGCCCAAACTAGTGGCTTTTCATCAGAACCGATGCAGACTCACCCAAAAGGTTCGGCTGCGCTGGCAGGGTCACGGCGCACGCCGTACATGCATTTTCATGTGTTTCTGTCAATTTCAGTGTTATTGGGCCCAAACTAGTGGCTTTTCATCAGAACCGATGCAGACTCACCCCAAAGGCTCGGCTGCGCTGGCAGGGTCACGGCGCACGCCGTACATGCATTTTCATGTGTTTCTGTCAATTTCAGTGTTATTGGGCCCAAACTAGTGGCTTTTCATCAGAACCGATGCAGACTCACCCAAAAGGCTCGGCTGCGCTGGCAGGGTCACGGCGCACGCCGTACATGTATTTTCATGTGTTTCTGTCAATTTCAGTGTTATTGGGCCCAAACTAGTGGCTTTTCATCAGAACCGATGCAGACTCACCCCAAAGGCTCGGCTGCGCAGGGTTACGGCGCACGCCGTACATGCATTTTCATGTGTTTCTGTCAATTTCAGTGTTATTGGGCCCAAACTAGTGGCTTTTCATCAGAACCGATGCAGACTCACCCAACGGCTCGGCTGCGCTGGCAGGGTCACGGCGCACGCCGAACATGCATTTTCATGTGTTTCTGTCAATTTCAGTGTTATTGGGCCCAAACTAGTGGCTTTTCATCAGAACCGATGCAGATTCACCCAAAAGGCTCGGCTGCGCTGGCAGGGTCACGGCGCACGCCGTACATGCATTTTCATGTGTTTCTGTCAATTTCAGTGTTATTGGGCCCAAACTAGTGGCTTTTCATCAGAACCGATGCAGATTCACCCAAAAGGCTCGGCTGCGCTGGCAGGTCACGGCGCAAGCCGTACATGCATTTTCATGTGTTTCTGTCAATTTCAGTGTTATTGGGCCCAAACTAGTGGCTTTTCATCAGAACCGATGCAGACTCACCCCAAAGGCTCGGCTGCGCAGGGTCACGGCGCACGCCGTACATGCATTTTCATGTGTTTCTGTCAATTTCAGTGTTATTGGGCCCAAACTAGTGGCTTTTCATCAGAACCGATGCAGACTCACCCTAAAGGCTCGGCTGCGCTGGCAGGGTCACGGCGCACGCCGTACATGCATTTTCATGTGTTTCTGTCAATTTCAGTGTTATTGGGCCCAAACTAGTGGCTTTTCATCAGAACCGATGCAGACTCACCCAAAAGGCTCGGCTGCGCTGGCAGGGTCACGGCGCACGCCGTACATGCATTTTCAAGTGTTTCTGTCAATTTTAGTGTTATTGGGCCCAAACTAGTGGCTTTTCATCAGAACCGATGCAGACTCACCCCAAAGGCTCGGCTGCGCAGGGTCACGGCGCACGCCGTACATGCATTTTCATGTGTTTCTGTCAATTTCAGTGTTATTGGGCCCAAACTAGTGGCTTTTCATCAGAACCGATGCAGACTCACCCAAAAGGCTCGGCTGCGCTGGCAGGGTCACGGCGCACGCCGTACATGCATTTTCATGTGTTTCTGTCAATTTCAGTGTTATTGGGCCCAAACTAGTGGCTTTTCATCAGAACCGATGCAGACTCACCCAAAAGGTTCGGCTGCGCTGGCAGGGTCACGGCGCACGCCGTACATGCATTTTCATGTGTTTCTGTCAATTTCAGTGTTATTGGGCCCAAACTAGTGGCTTTTCATCAGAACCGATGCAGACTCACCCCAAAGGTTCGGCTGCGCTGGCAGGGTCACGGCGCACGCCGTACATGCATTTTCATGTGTTTCTGTCAATTTCAGTGTTATTGGGCCCAAACTAGTGGCTTTTCATCAGAACCGATGCAGACTCACCCAAAAGGCTCGGCTGCGCTGGCAGGGTCACGGCGCACGCCGTACATGTATTTTCATGTGTTTCTGTCAATTTCAGTGTTATTGGGCCCAAACTAGTGGCTTTTCATCAGAACCGATGCAGACTCACCCCAAAGGCTCGGCTGCGCAGGGTTACGGCGCACGCCGTACATGCATTTTCATGTGTTTCTGTCAATTTCAGTGTTATTGGGCCCAAACTAGTGGCTTTTCATCAGAACCGATGCAGACTCACCCAACGGCTCGGCTGCGCTGGCAGGGTCACGGCGCACGCCGAACATGCATTTTCATGTGTTTCTGTCAATTTCAGTGTTATTGGGCCCAAACTAGTGGCTTTTCATCAGAACCGATGCAGATTCACCCAAAAGGCTCGGCTGCGCTGGCAGGGTCACGGCGCACGCCGTACATGCATTTTCATGTGTTTCTGTCAATTTCAGTGTTATTGGGCCCAAACTAGTGGCTTTTCATCAGAACCGATGCAGACTCACCCCAAAGGCTCGGCTGCGCAGGGTCACGGCGCACGCCGTACATGCATTTTCATGTGTTTCTGTCAATTTCAGTGTTATTGGGCCCAAACTAGTGGCTTTTCATCAGAACCGATGCAGACTCACCCTAAAGGCTCGGCTTCGCTGGCAGGGTCACGGCGCACGCCGTACATGCATTTTCATGTGTTTCTGTCAATTTCAGTGTTATTGGGCCCAAACTAGTGGCTTTTCATCAGAACCGATGCAGACTCACCCAAAAGGTTCGGCTGCGCTGGCAGGGTCACGGCGCACGCCGTACATGCATTTTCATGTGTTTCTGTCAATTTCAGTGTTATTGGGCCCAAACTAGTGGCTTTTCATCAGAACCGATGCAGACTCACCCCAAAGGTTCGGCTGCGCTGGCAGGGTCACGGCGCACGCCGTACATGCATTTTCATGTGTTTCTGTCAATTTCAGTGTTATTGGGCCCAAACTAGTGGCTTTTCATCAGAACCGATGCAGACTCACCCAAAAGGCTCGGCTGCGCTGGCAGGGTCACGGCGCACGCCGTACATGTATTTTCATGTGTTTCTGTCAATTTCAGTGTTATTGGGCCCAAACTAGTGGCTTTTCATCAGAACCGATGCAGACTCACCCCAAAGGCTCGGCTGCGCAGGGTTACGGCGCACGCCGTACATGCATTTTCATGTGTTTCTGTCAATTTCAGTGTTATTGGGCCCAAACTAGTGGCTTTTCATCAGAACCGATGCAGACTCACCCAACGGCTCGGCTGCGCTGGCAGGGTCACGGCGCACGCCGAACATGCATTTTCATGTGTTTCTGTCAATTTCAGTGTTATTGGGCCCAAACTAGTGGCTTTTCATCAGAACCGATGCAGATTCACCCAAAAGGCTCGGCTGCGCTGGCAGGGTCACGGCGCACGCCGTACATGCATTTTCATGTGTTTCTGTCAATTTCAGTGTTATTGGGCCCAAACTAGTGGCTTTTCATCAGAACCGATGCAGATTCACCCAAAAGGCTCGGCTGCGCTGGCAGGTCACGGCGCAAGCCGTACATGCATTTTCATGTGTTTCTGTCAATTTCAGTGTTATTGGGCCCAAACTAGTGGCTTTTCATCAGAACCGATGCAGACTCACCCCAAAGGCTCGGCTGCGCAGGGTCACGGCGCACGCCGTACATGCATTTTCATGTGTTTCTGTCAATTTCAGTGTTATTGGGCCCAAACTAGTGGCTTTTCATCAGAACCGATGCAGACTCACCCTAAAGGCTCGGCTGCGCTGGCAGGGTCACGGCGCACGCCGTACATGCATTTTCATGTGTTTCTGTCAATTTCAGTGTTATTGGGCCCAAACTAGTGGCTTTTCATCAGAACCGATGCAGACTCACCCAAAAGGTTCGGCTGCGCTGGCAGGGTCACGGCGCACGCCGTACATGCATTTTCAAGTGTTTCTGTCAATTTTAGTGTTATTGGGCCCAAACTAGTGGCTTTTCATCAGAACCGATGCAGACTCACCCAAAAGGCTTGGCTGCGCTGGCAGGGTCACGGCGCACACCGTACATGCATTTTCATGTGTTTCTGTCAATTTCAGTGTTATTGGGCCCAAACTAGTGGCTTTTCATCAGAACCGATGCAGACTCACCCCAAAGGCTCGGCTGCGCTGGCAGGGTCACGGAGCACGCCGTACATGCATTTTCATGTGTTTCTGTCAATTTCAGTGTTATTGGGCCCAAACTAGTGGCTTTTCATCAGAACCGATGCAGATTCACCCAAAAGGCTCGGCTGCGCTGGCAGGGTCACGGCGCAAGCCGTACATGCATTTTCATGTGTTTCTGTCAATTTCAGTGTTATTGGGCCCAAACTAGTGGCTTTTCATCAGAACCGATGCAGACTCACCCCAAAGGCTCGGCTGCGCAGGGTCACGGCGCACGCCGTACATGCATTTTCATGTGTTTCTGTCAATTTCAGTGTTATTGGGCCCAAACTAGTGGCTTTTCATCAGAACCGATGCAGACTCACCCTAAAGGCTCGGCTTCGCTGGCAGGGTCACGGCGCACGCCGTACATGCATTTTCATGTGTTTCTGTCAATTTCAGTGTAATTGGGCCCAAACTAGTGGCTTTTCATCAGAACCGATGCAGACTCACCCAAAAGGCTCGGCTGCGCTGGCAGGGTCACGGCGCACGCCGTACATGCATTTTCATGTGTTTCTGTCAATTTCAGTGTTATTGGGCCCAAACTAGTGGCTTTTCATCAGAACCGATGCAGATTCACCCAAAAGGCTCGGCTGCGCTGGCAGGTCACGGCGCAAGCCGTACATGCATTTTCATGTGTTTCTGTCAATTTCAGTGTTATTGGGCCCAAACTAGTGGCTTTTCATCAGAACCGATGCAGATTCACCCAAAAGGCTCGGCTGCGCTGGCAGGTCACGGCGCAAGCCGTACATGCATTTTCATGTGTTTCTGTCAATTTCAGTGTTATTGGGCCCAAACTAGTGGCTTTTCATCAGAACCGATGCAGACTCACCCCAAAGGCTCGGCTGCGCAGGGTCACGGCGCACGCCGTACATGCATTTTCATGTGTTTCTGTCAATTTCAGTGTTATTGGGCCCAAACTAGTGGCTTTTCATCAGAACCGATGCAGACTCACCCTAAAGGCTCGGCTGCGCTGGCAGGGTCACGGCGCACGCCGTACATGCATTTTCATGTGTTTCTGTCAATTTCAGTGTTATTGGGCCCAAACTAGTGGCTTTTCATCAGAACCGATGCAGACTCACCCAAAAGGCTCGGCTGCGCTGGCAGGGTCACGGCGCACGCCGTACATGCATTTTCAAGTGTTTCTGTCAATTTTAGTGTTATTGGGCCCAAACTAGTGGCTTTTCATCAGAACCGATGCAGACTCACCCCAAAGGCTCGGCTGCGCAGGGTCACGGCGCACGCCGTACATGCATTTTCATGTGTTTCTGTCAATTTCAGTGTTATTGGGCCCAAACTAGTGGCTTTTCATCAGAACCGATGCAGACTCACCCAAAAGGCTCGGCTGCGCTGGCAGGGTCACGGCGCACGCCGTACATGCATTTTCATGTGTTTCTGTCAATTTCAGTGTTATTGGGCCCAAACTAGTGGCTTTTCATCAGAACCGATGCAGACTCACCCAAAAGGTTCGGCTGCGCTGGCAGGGTCACGGCGCACGCCGTACATGCATTTTCATGTGTTTCTGTCAATTTCAGTGTTATTGGGCCCAAACTAGTGGCTTTTCATCAGAACCGATGCAGACTCACCCCAAAGGTTCGGCTGCGCTGGCAGGGTCACGGCGCACGCCGTACATGCATTTTCATGTGTTTCTGTCAATTTCAGTGTTATTGGGCCCAAACTAGTGGCTTTTCATCAGAACCGATGCAGACTCACCCAAAAGGCTCGGCTGCGCTGGCAGGGTCACGGCGCACGCCGTACATGTATTTTCATGTGTTTCTGTCAATTTCAGTGTTATTGGGCCCAAACTAGTGGCTTTTCATCAGAACCGATGCAGACTCACCCCAAAGGCTCGGCTGCGCAGGGTTACGGCGCACGCCGTACATGCATTTTCATGTGTTTCTGTCAATTTCAGTGTTATTGGGCCCAAACTAGTGGCTTTTCATCAGAACCGATGCAGACTCACCCAACGGCTCGGCTGCGCTGGCAGGGTCACGGCGCACGCCGAACATGCATTTTCATGTGTTTCTGTCAATTTCAGTGTTATTGGGCCCAAACTAGTGGCTTTTCATCAGAACCGATGCAGATTCACCCAAAAGGCTCGGCTGCGCTGGCAGGTCACGGCGCAAGCCGTACATGCATTTTCATGTGTTTCTGTCAATTTCAGTGTTATTGGGCCCAAACTAGTGGCTTTTCATCAGAACCGATGCAGACTCACCCCAAAGGCTCGGCTGCGCAGGGTCACGGCGCACGCCGTACATGCATTTTCATGTGTTTCTGTCAATTTCAGTGTTATTGGGCCCAAACTAGTGGCTTTTCATCAGAACCGATGCAGACTCACCCTAAAGGCTCGGCTGCGCTGGCAGGGTCACGGCGCACGCCGTACATGCATTTTCATGTGTTTCTGTCAATTTCAGTGTTATTGGGCCCAAACTAGTGGCTTTTCATCAGAACCGATGCAGACTCACCCAAAAGGCTCGGCTGCGCTGGCAGGGTCACGGCGCACGCCGTACATGCATTTTCAAGTGTTTCTGTCAATTTTAGTGTTATTGGGCCCAAACTAGTGGCTTTTCATCAGAACCGATGCAG
Organism: Thunnus thynnus; assembly: GCF_963924715.1. Lineage (NCBI taxonomy): Eukaryota > Metazoa > Chordata > Actinopteri > Scombriformes > Scombridae > Thunnus > Thunnus thynnus. Next base: position 13,342 of record NW_027095889.1, on the reverse strand, counting down.
ACTCACCCAAAAGGCTTGGCTGCGCTGGCAGGGTCACGGCGCACACCGTACATGCATTTTCATGTGTTTCTGTCAATTTCAGTGTTATTGGGCCCAAACTAGTGGCTTTTCATCAGAACCGATGCAGACTCACCCCAAAGGCTCGGCTGCGCTGGCAGGGTCACGGAGCACGCCGTACATGCATTTTCATGTGTTTCTGTCAATTTCAGTGTTATTGGGCCCAAACTAGTGGCTTTTCATCAGAACCGATGCAGATTCACCCAAAAGGCTCGGCTGCGCTGGCAGGGTCACGGCGCAAGCCGTACATGCATTTTCATGTGTTTCTGTCAATTTCAGTGTTATTGGGCCCAAACTAGTGGCTTTTCATCAGAACCGATGCAGACTCACCCCAAAGGCTCGGCTGCGCAGGGTCACGGCGCACGCCGTACATGCATTTTCATGTGTTTCTGTCAATTTCAGTGTTATTGGGCCCAAACTAGTGGCTTTTCATCAGAACCGATGCAGACTCACCCTAAAGGCTCGGCTTCGCTGGCAGGGTCACGGCGCACGCCGTACATGCATTTTCATGTGTTTCTGTCAATTTCAGTGTAATTGGGCCCAAACTAGTGGCTTTTCATCAGAACCGATGCAGACTCACCCAAAAGGCTCGGCTGCGCTGGCAGGGTCACGGCGCACGCCGTACATGCATTTTCAAGTGTTTCTGTCAATTTTAGTGTTATTGGGCCCAAACTAGTGGCTTTTCATCAGAACCGATGCAGACTCACCCAAAAGGCTTGGCTGCGCTGGCAGGGTCACGGCGCACGCCGTACATGCATTTTCATGTGTTTCTGTCAATTTCAGTGTTATTGGGCCCAAACTAGTGGCTTTTCATCAGAACCGATGCAGACTCACCCAAAAGGCTCGGCTGCGCTGGCAGGGTCACGACGCACGCCGTACATGCATTTTCATGTGTTTCTGTCAATTTCAGTGTTATTGGGCCCAAACTAGTGGCTTTTCATCAGAACCGATGCAGACTCACCCAAAAGGCTCGGCTGCGCTGGCAGGGTCACGGAGCACGCCGTACATGCATTTTCATGTGTTTCTGTCAATTTCAGTGTTATTGGGCCCAAACTACTGGCTTTTCATCAGAACCGATGCAGACTCACCCTAAAGGCTCGGCTGCGCTGGCAGGGTCACGGAGCACGCCGTACATGCATTTTCATGTGTTTCTGTCAATTTCAGTGTTATTGGGCCCAAACTAGAGGCTTTTCCTCAGAACCGATGCAGACTCACCCAAAAGGCTCGGCTGCGCTGGCAGGGTCACGGCGAACGCCGTACATGCATTTTCATGTGTTTCTGTCAATTTCAGTGTTATTGGGCCCAAACTAGTGGCTTTTCATCAGAACCGATGCAGACTCACCCAAAAGGCTCGGCTGCGCTGGCAGGGTCACGACGCACACCATACATGCATTTTCATGTGTTTCTGTCAATTTCAGTGTTATTGGGCCCAAACCAGTCGCTTTTCATCAGAACCGATACAGACTCACCCAAAAGGCTCAGCTGCGCTGGCAGGGTCACGGCGCACACCGTACATGCATTTTCATGTGTTTCTGTCAATTTCAGTGTTATTGGGCCCAAACCAGTCGCTTTTCATCAGAACCGATGCAGACTCACCCTATAGGCTCGGCTGTGCTGGCAGGGTCAGGGCGCACACCGTACATGCATTTTCATGTGTTTCTGTCAATTTCAGTGTTATTGGGCCCAAACTAGTGGCTTTTCATCAGAACCGATGCAGACTCACCCAAAAGGCTCGGCTGCGCTGGCAGGGTCACGGCGCACGCCGTACATGCATTTTCATGTGTTTCTGTCAATTTCAGTGTTATTGGGCCCAAACTAGTGGCTTTTCCTCAGAACCGATGCAGACTCACCCAAAAGGCTCGGCTGCGCTGGCAGGGTCACGGCGCACGCCGTACATGTATTTTCATGTGTTTCTGTCAATTTCAGTGTTTTTGGGCCCAAACTAGTGGCTTTTCATCAGAACCGATGCAGACTCACCCCAATGGCTCGGCTGCGCAGGGTCACGGCGCACGCCGTACATGCATTTTCATGTGTTTCTGTCAATTTCAGTGTTATTGGGCCCAAACTAGTGGCTTTTCATCAGAACCGATGCAGACTCACCCAAAAGGCTCAGCTGCGCTGGCAGGGTCACGGCGCACGCCGTACATGTATTTTCATGTGTTTCTGTCAATTTCAGTGTTATTGGGCCCAAACTAGTGGCTTTTCATCAGAACCGATGCAGACTCACCCAAAAGGCTCGGCTGCGCTGGCAGGGTCACGGCGCACGCCGTACATGCATTTTCATGTGTTTCTGTCAATTTCAGTGTTATTGGGCCCAAACTAGTGGCTTTTCATCAGAACCGATGCAGACTCACCCAAAAGGCTCGGCTGCGCTGGCAGGGTCACGGCGCACGCCGTACATGCATTTTCATATGTTTCTGTCAATTTCAGTGTTATTGGGCCCAAACTAGTGGCTTTTCATCAGAACCGATGCAGACTCACCCAAAAGGCTCGGCTGCGCTGGCAGGGTCACGGCGCACGCCGTACATGCATTTTCATGTGTTTCTGTCAATTTCAGTGTTATTGGGCCCAAACTACTGGCTTTTCCTCAGAACCGATGCAGACTCACCCAAAAGGCTCGGCTGCGCTGGCAGGGTCACGGCGCACGCCGTACATGTATTTTCATGTGTTTCTGTTAATTTCAGTGTTATTGGGCCCAAACTAGTGGCTTTTCATCAGAACCGATGCAGACTCACCCCAAAGGCTCGGCTGCGCTGGCAGGGTCACGGCGCACGCCGTACATGTATTTTCATGTGTTTCTGTCAATTTCAGTGTTATTGGGCCCAAACTAGTGGCTTTTCATCAGAACCGATGCAGACTCACCCAACGGCTCGGCTGCGCTGGCAGGGTCACGGCGCACGCCGTACATGCATTTTCATGTGTTTCTGTCAATTTCAGTGTTATTGGGCCCAAACTAGTGGCTTTTCATCAGAACCGATGCAGACTCACCCAAAAGGCTCGGCTGCGCTGGCAGGGTCACGGCGCACGCCGTACATGCATTTTCATGTGTTTCTGTCAATTTCAGTGTTATTGGGCCCAAACTAGTGGCTTTTCATCAGAACCGATGCAGACTCACCCAAAAGGCTCGGCTGCGCTGGCAGGGTCACGACGCACACCATACATGCATTTTCATGTGTTTCTGTCAATTTCAGTGTTATTGGGCCCAAACCAGTCGCTTTTCATCAGAACCGATACAGACTCACCCAAAAGGCTCAGCTGCGCTGGCAGGGTCACGGCGCACACCGTACATGCATTTTCATGTGTTTCTGTCAATTTCAGTGTTATTGGGCCCAAACCAGTCGCTTTTCATCAGAACCGATGCAGACTCACCCTATAGGCTCGGCTGTGCTGGCAGGGTCAGGGCGCACACCGTACATGCATTTTCATGTGTTTCTGTCAATTTCAGTGTTATTGGGCCCAAACTAGTGGCTTTTCATCAGAACCGATGCAGACTCACCCAAAAGGCTCGGCTGCGCTGGCAGGGTCACGGCGCACGCCGTACATGCATTTTCATGTGTTTCTGTCAATTTCAGTGTTATTGGGCCCAAACTAGTGGCTTTTCCTCAGAACCGATGCAGACTCACCCAAAAGGCTCGGCTGCGCTGGCAGGGTCACGGCGCACGCCGTACATGTATTTTCATGTGTTTCTGTCAATTTCAGTGTTTTTGGGCCCAAACTAGTGGCTTTTCATCAGAACCGATGCAGACTCACCCCAATGGCTCGGCTGCGCAGGGTCACGGCGCACGCCGTACATGCATTTTCATGTGTTTCTGTCAATTTCAGTGTTATTGGGCCCAAACTAGTGGCTTTTCATCAGAACCGATGCAGACTCACCCAAAAGGCTCGGCTGCGCTGGCAGGGTCACGGCGCACGCCGTACATGCATTTTCATGTGTTTCTGTCAATTTCAGTGTTTTTGGGCCCAAACTTGTGGCTTTTCATCAGAACCGATGCAGACTCACCCCAAAGGCTCGGCTGCGCAGGGTCACGGCGCACGCCGTACATGCATTTTCATGTGTTTCTGTCAATTTCAGTGTTATTGGGCCCAAACTAGTGGCTTTTCATCAGAACCGATGCAGACTCACCCAAAAGGCTCGGCTGCGCTGGCAGGGTCACGGCGCACGCCGTACATGCATTTTCATGTGTTTCTGTCAATTTCAGTGTTATTGGGCCCAAACTAGTGGCTTTTCATCAGAACCGATGCAGACTCACCCAAAAGGCTCGGCTGCGCTGGCAGGGTCACGGCGCACGCCGTACATGCATTTTCATGTGTTTCTGTCAATTTCAGTGTTATTGGGCCCAAACTAGTGGCTTTTCATCAGAACCGATGCAGACTCACCCCAAAGGCTCGGCTGCGCTGGCAGGGTCACGGCGTACGCCGTACATGTATTTTCATGTGTTTCTGTCAATTTCAGTGTTATTGGGCCCAAAGTAGTGGCTTTTCATCAGAACCGATGCAGACTCACCCAAAAGGCTCGGCTGCGCTGGCAGGGTCACGGCGCACGCCGTACATGCATTTTCATGTGTTTCTGTCAATTTCAGTGTTATTGGGCCCAAACTAGTGGCTTTTCATCAGAACCGATGCAGACTCACCCAAAAGGCTCGGCTGCGCTGGCAGGGTCACGGCGCACGCCGTACATGCATTTTCATGTGTTTCTGTCAATTTCAGTGTTATTGGGCCCAAACTAGTGGCTTTTCATCAGAACCGATGCAGACTCACCCAAAAGGCTCGGCTGCGCTGGCAGGGTCACGGCGCACACCGTACATGCATTTTCATGTGTTTCTGTCAATTTCAGTGTTATTGGGCCCAAACCAGTCGATTTTCATCAGAACCGATGCAGACTCACCCAAAAGGCTCGGCTGCGCTGGCAGGGTCACGGCGCACACCGTACATGCATTTTCATGTGTTTCTGTCAATTTCAGTGTTATTAGGCCCAAACCAGTCGCTTTTCATCAGAACCGATGCAGACTCACCCTATAGGCTCGGCTGTGCTGGCAGGGTCAGGGCGCACACCGTACATGCATTTTCATGTGTTTCTGTCAATTTCAGTGTTATTGGGCCCAAACTAGTGGCTTTTCATCAGAACCGATGCAGACTCACCCTATAGGCTCGGCTGCGCTGGCAGGGTCACGGCGCACGCCGTACATGTATTTTCATGTGTTTCTGTCAATTTCAGTGTTATTGGGCCCAAACTAGTGGCTTTTCATCAGAACCGATGCAGACTCACCCAAGAGGCACGGCTGCGCTGGCAGGGTCACGGCGCACGCCGTACATGCATTTTCATGTGTTTCTGTCAATTTCAGTGTTATTGGGCCCAAACTAGTGGCTTTTCATCAGAACCGATGCAGACTCACCCCAAAGGCTCGGCTGCGCTGGCAGGGTCACGGCGTACGCCGTACATGTATTTTCATGTGTTTCTGTCAATTTCAGTGTTATTGGGCCCAAACTAGTGGCTTTTCATCAGAACCGATGCAGACTCACCCAAAAGGCTCGGCTGCGCTGGCAGGGTCACGGCGCACGCCGTACATGCATTTTCATGTGTTTCTGTCAATTTCAGTGTTATTGGGCCCAAACTAGTGGCTTTTCATCAGAACCGATGCAGACTCACCCTATAGGCTCGGCTGCGCTGGCAGGGTCACGGCGCACGCCGTACATGTATTTTCATGTGTTTCTTTCAATTTCAGTGTTATTGGGCCCAAACTAGTGGCTTTTCATCAGAACTGATGCAGACTCACCCAAAAGGCTCGGCTGCGCTGGCAGGGTCACGGCGCACGCCGAACATGCATTTTCATGTGTTTCTGTCAATTTCAGTGTTTTTGGGCCCAAACTAGTGGCTTTTCCTCAGAACCGATGCAGACTCACCCAAAAGGCTCGGCTGCGCTGGCAGGGTCACGGCGCACACCGTACATGCATTTTCATGTGTTTCTGTCAATTTCAGTGTTATTGGGCCCAAACTAGTGGCTTTTCATCAGAACCGATGCAGACTCACCCAAAAGGCTCGGCTGCGCTGGCAGGGTCACGGCGCACACCGTACATGCATTTTCGTGTGTTTGTGTCAATTTCAGTGTTATTGGGCCCAAACTAGTGGCTTTTCATCAGAACCGATGCAGACTCACCCAAAAGGCTCGGCTGCGCTGGCAGGGTCACGGCGCATGCCGTACATGCATTTTCATGTGTTTCTGTCAATTTCAGTGTTTTTGGGCCCAAACTAGTGGCTTTTCATCAGAACCGATGCAGACTCACCCAAAAGGCTCGGCTGCGCTGGCAGGGTCACGGCGCACGCCGAACATGCATTTTCATGTGTTTCTGTCAATTTCAGTGTTTTTGGGCCCAAACCAGTCGATTTTCATCAGAACCGATGCAGACTCACCCAAAAGGCTCGGCTGCGCTGGCAGGGTCACGGCGCACACCGTACATGCATTTTCATGTGTTTCTGTCAATTTCAGTGTTATTGGGCCCAAACTAGTGGCTTTTCATCAGAACCGATGCAGACTCACCCAAAAGGCTCGGCTGCGCTGGCAGGGTCACGGCGCACGCCGAACATGCATTTTCATGTGTTTCTGTCAATTTCAGTGTTTTTGGGCCAAAACTAGTGGCTTTGCATCAGAACCGATGCAGACTGACCCCAAAGGCTCGGCTGCGCTGGCAGGGTCACGGCGCACGCCGTACATGCATTTTCATGTGTTTCTGTCAATTTCAGTGTTATTGGGCCCAAACTAGTGGCTTTTCATCAGAACCGATGCAGACTCACCCAAAAGGCACGGCTGCGCTGGCAGGGTCACGGCGCACGCCGTACATGCATTTTCATGTGTTTCTGTCAATTTCAGTGTTATTGGGCCCAAACTAGTGGCTTTTCATCAGAACCGATGCAGACTCACCCAAAAGGCACGGCTGCGCTGGCAGGGTCACGGCGCACGCCGTACATGCATTTTCATGTGTTTCTGTCAATTTCAGTGTTATTGGGCCCAAACTAGTGGCTTTTCATCAGAACCGATGCAGACTCACCCTATAGGCTTGGCTGCGCTGGCAGGGTCAGGGCGCACACCGTACATGCATTTTCATGTGTTTCTGTCAATTTCAGTGTTATTGGGCCAAAACTAGTGGCTTTTTATCAGAACCGATGCAGACTCACCCAAAAGGCTCGGCTGCGCTGGGAGGGTCACGGCGCACACCGTACATGCATTTTCATGTGTTTTTGTCAATTTCAGTGTTATTGGTCCCAAACCAGTCGCTTTTCATCAGAACCGATGCAGACTCACCCAAAAGGCTCGGCTGCGCCGGCAGGGTCAGGGCGCACACCGTACATGCATTTTCATGTATTTCTGTCAATTTCAGTGTTATTGGGCCCAAACCAGTCGCTTTTCATCAGAACCGATGCAGACTCACCCAAAAGGCTCGGATGCGCCGGCAGGGTCACGGCGCACACCGTACATGCATTTTCATGAGTATTGGGCCCAAACTACTCGCTATTCATCAGAACCGATGCAGACTCACCCAAAAGGCTCGGCTGCGCCGGCAGGGTCAGGGCGCACGCAGTACATGCATTTTCATGTGTTTCTGTCAATTTCAGTGTTATTGGGCCCAAACTAGTGGCTTTTCATCAGAACCGATGCAGACTCACCCACAAGGCTCGGCTGTGCTGGCAGGGTCATGGCGCACGCCGTACATGTATTTTCATGTGTCTCTGTCAATTTCAGTGTTATTGGGCCCAAACTAGTGGCTTTTCATCAGAACCGATGCAGACTCACCCAAAAGGCTCGGCTGCGCTGGCAGGGTCACGGCGCACGCCGAACATGCATTTTCATGTGTTTCTGTCAATTTCAGTGTTTTTGGGCCCAAACTAGTGGCTTTTCATCAGAACCGATGCAGACTGACCCCAAAGGCTCGGCTGCGCTGGCAGGGTCACGGCGCACGCCGTACATGCATTTTCATGTGTTTCTGTCAATTTCAGTGTTATTGGTCCCAAACTAGTGGCTTTTCCTCAGCACCAATGCAGACTCACCCAAAAGGCTCGGCTGCGCTGGCAGGGTCACGACGCACACCGTACATGCATTTTCATGTGTTTCTGTCAATTTCAGTGTTATTGGGCCCAATCTAGTGGCTTTTCATCAGAACCGATGCAGACTCACCCTATAGGCTCGGCTGTGCTGGCAGGGTCACGGCGCACACCGTACATGCATTTTCATGTGTTTGTGTCAATTTCAGTGTTATTGGGCCCAAACTAGTGGCTTTTCATCAGAACCGATGCAGACTCACCCAAAAGGCTCGGCTGCGCTGGCAGGGTCACGGCCCACGCCGTACATGTATTTTCATGTGTTTCTGTCAATTTCAGTGTTTTTGGGCCCAAACTAGTGGCTTTTCATCAGAACCGATGCAGACTCACCCAAAAGGCTCGGCTGCGCTGGCAGAGTCACGACGCACACCGTACATGCATTTTCATGTGTTTCTGTCAATTTCAGTGTTATTGGGCCCAAACTAATGGCTTTTCATCAGAACCGATGCAGACTCACCCAAAAGGCTCGGCTACGCAGGGTCACGGCGCACGCCGTACATGCATTTTCATGTGTTTCTGTCAATTTCACTGTTATTGGGCCCAAACTAGTGGCTTTTCATCAGAACCGATGCAGACTCACCCAAAAGGCACGGCTGCGCTGGCAGGGTCACGGCACACGCCGTACATGCATTTTCATGTGTTTCTGTCAATTTCAGTGTTATTGGGCCCAAACTAGTGGCTTTTCATCAGAACCGATGCAGACTCACCCAAAAGGCTCGGCTGCGCTGGCAGGGTCATGGCGCACACCATACATGCATTTTCATGTGTTTCTGTCAATTTCAGTGTTACTGGGCCCAAACCAGTCGCTTTTCATCAGAACCGATGCAGACTCACCCAAAAGGCTCGGCTGCACTGGCAGGGTCACGGCGCACACCGTACATGCATTTTCATGTGTTTCTGTCAATTTCAGTGTTATTGGGCCCAAACCAGTCACTTTTCATCAGAACCGATGCAGACTGACCCAAAAGGCTCGGCTGCACCGGCAGGGTCACGGCGCACACCGTACATGAATTTTCATGTGTTTCTGTCAATTTCAGTGTTATTGGGCCCAAACCAGTCGCTTTTCATCAGAACGGATGCAGACTCACCCAAAAGGCTCGGATGCGCCGGCAGGGTCACGGCGCACACCGTACATGCATTTTCATGAGTATTGGGCCCAAACTACTCGCTATTCATCAGAACCGATGCAGACTCACCCAAAAGGCTCGGCTGCGCCGGCAGGGTCAGGGCGCACGCAGTACATGCATTTTCATGTGTTTCTGTCAATTTCAGTGTTATTGGGCCCAAACTAGTGGCTTTTCATCAGAACCGATGCAGACTCACCCACAAGGCTCGGCTGTGCTGGCAGGGTCATGGCGCACGCCGTACATGTATTTTCATGTGTCTCTGTCAATTTCAGTGTTATTGGGCCCAAACTAGTGGCTTTTCATCAGAACCGATGCAGACTCACCCAAAAGGCTCGGATGCGCCGGCAGGGTCACGGCGCACACCGTACATGCATTTTCATGAGTATTGGGCCCAAACTACTCGCTATTCATCAGAACCGATGCAGACTCACCCAAAAGGCTCGGCTGCGCCGGCAGGGTCAGGGCGCACGCAGTACATGCATTTTCATGTGTTTCTGTCAATTTCAGTGTTATTGGGCCCAAACTAGTGGCTTTTCATCAGAACCGATGCAGACTCACCCACAAGGCTCGGCTGTGCTGGCAGGGTCATGGCGCACGCCGTACATGTATTTTCATGTGTCTCTGTCAATTTCAGTGTTATTGGGCCCAAACTAGTGGCTTTTCATCAGAACCGATGCAGACTCACCCAAAAGGCTCGGCTGCGCTGGCAGGGTCACGGCGCACGCCGAACATGCATTTTCATGTGTTTCTGTCAATTTCAGTGTTTTTGGGCCCAAACTAGTGGCTTTTCATCAGAACCGATGCAGACTGACCCCAAAGGCTCGGCTGCGCTGGCAGGGTCACGGCGCACGCCGTACATGCATTTTCATGTGTTTCTGTCAATTTCAGTGTTATTGGGCCCAAACTAGTGGCTTTTCCTCAGCACCAATGCAGACTCACCCAAAAGGCTCGGCTGCGCTGGCAGGGTCACGACGCACACCGTACATGCATTTTCATGTGTTTCTGTCAATTTCAGTGTTATTGGGCCCAAACTAGTGGCTTTTCATCAGAACCGATGCAGACTCACCCTATAGGCTCGGCTGTGCTGGCAGGGTCACGGCGCACACCGTACATGCATTTTCATGTGTTTCTGTCAATTTCAGTGTTATTGGGCCCAAACTAGTGGCTTTTCATCAGAACCGATGCAGACTCACCCAAAAGGCTCGGCTGCGCTGGCAGGGTCACGGCGCACACCGTACATGCATTTTCATGTGTTTCTGTCAATTTCAGTGTTATTGGGCCCAAACTAGTGGCTTTTCATCAGAACCGATGCAGACTCACCAAAAAGGCTCGGCTGCGCTGGCAGGGTCACGGTGCACGCCGAACATGCATTTTCATGTGTTTCTGTCAATTTCAGTGTTTTTGGGCCCAAACTAGTGGCTTTTCATCAGAACCGATGCAGACTGACCCCAAAGGCTCGGCTGCGCTGGCAGGGTCACGGCGCATGCCGTACATGCATTTTCATGTGTTTCTGTCAATTTCAGTGTTATTGGGCCCAAACTAGTGGCTTTTCATCAGAACCGATGCAGACTCACCCAAAAGGCACGGCTGCGCTGGCAGGGTCACGGCACACGCCGTACATGCATTTTCATGTGTTTCTGTCAATTTCAGTGTTATTGGGCCCAAACTAGTGGCTTTTCATCAGAACCGATGCAGACTCACCCAAAAGGCTCGGCTGCGCTGGCAGGGTCATGGCGCACACCATACATGCATTTTCATGTGTTTCTGTCAATTTCAGTGTTATTGGGCCCAAACTACTCGCTATTCATCAGAACCAATGCAGACTCACCCAAAAGGCTCGGCTGCGCCGGCAGGGTCAGGGCGCACGCAGTACATGCATTTTCATGTGTTTTCTGTCAATTTCAGTGTTATTGGGCCCAAACTAGTGGCTTTTCATCAGAACCGATGCAGACTCACCCCAAAGGCTCGGCTGCGCTGGCAGGGTCACGGCGCACGCCGTACATGTATTTTCATGTGTTTCTGTCAATTTCAGTGTTATTGGGCCCAAACCAGTAGCTTTTCATCAGAACCGATGCAGACTCACCCAAAAGGCTTGGCTGCGCCGGCAGGGTCACGGCGCACACCGTACATGAATTTTCATGTGTTTCTGTCAATTTCAGTGTTACTGGGCCCAAACCAGTCGCTTTTCATCAGAACCGATGCAGACTCACCCAAAAGGCTCGGCTGCACTGGCAGGGTCACGGCGCACACCGTACATGCATTTTCATGTGTTTCTGTCAATTTCAGTGTTATTGGGCCCAAACCAGTCGCTTTTCATCAGAACCGATGCAGACTGACCCAAAAGGCTCGGCTGCACCGGCAGGGTCACGGCGCACACCGTACATGAATTTTCATGTGTTTCTGTCAATTTCAGTGTTATTGGGCCCAAACCAGTCGCTTTTCATCAGAACCGATGCAGACTCACCCAAAAAGCTTGGCTGCGCTGGCAGGGTCACGGCGCACACCGTACATGCATTTTCATGTGTTTGTGTCAATTTCAGTGTTATTGGGCCCAAACTAGTGGCTTTTCATCAGAACCGATGCAGACTCACCCTATAGGCTCGGCTGTGCTGGCAGGGTCACGGCGCACGCCGTACATGTATTTTCATGTGTTTCTGTCAATTTCAGTGTTATTGGGCCCAAACTAGTGGCTTTTCATCAGAACCGATGCAGACTCACCCTATAGGCTCGGCTGTGCTGGCAGGGTCACGGCGCACACCGTACATGCATTTTCATGTGTTTGTGTCAATTTCAGTGTTATTGGGCCCAAACTAGTGGCTTTTCATCAGAACCGATGCAGACTCACCCAAAAGGCTCGGCTGCGCCGGCAGGGTCAGGGCACACGCCGTACATGCATTTTCATGTGTTTCTGTCAATTTCAGTGTTATTGGGCCCAAACCAGTGGCTTTTCATCAGAACCGATGCAGACTCACCCAAAAGGCTCGGCTGCGCTGGCAGGGTCATGGCGCACACCATACATGCATTTTCATGTGTTTCTGTCAATTTCAGTGTTATTGGGCCCAAACTACTCGCTATTCATCAGAACCAATGCAGACTCACCCAAAAGGCTCGGCTGCGCCGGCAGGGTCAGGGCGCACGCAGTACATGCATTTTCATGTGTTTCTGTCAATTTCAGTGTTATTGGGCCCAAACTAGTGGCTTTTCATCAGAACCGATGCAGACTCACCCCAAAGGCTCGGCTGCGCTGGCAGGGTCACGGCGCACGCCGTACATGTATTTTCATGTGTTTCTGTCAATTTCAGTGTTATTGGGCCCAAACCAGTAGCTTTTCATCAGAACCGATGCAGACTCACCCAAAAGGCTTGGCTGCGCCGGCAGGGTCACGGCGCACACCGTACATGAATTTTCATGTGTTTCTGTCAATTTCAGTGTTACTGGGCCCAAACCAGTCGCTTTTCATCAGAACCGATGCAGACTCACCCAAAAGGCTCGGCTGCACTGGCAGGGTCACGGCGCACACCGTACATGCATTTTCATGTGTTTCTGTCAATTTCAGTGTTATTGGGCCCAAACCAGTCGCTTTTCATCAGAACCGATGCAGACTGACCCAAAAGGCTCGGCTGCACCGGCAGGGTCACGGCGCACACCGTACATGAATTTTCATGTGTTTCTGTCAATTTCAGTGTTATTGGGCCCAAACCAGTCGCTTTTCATCAGAACCGATGCAGACTCACCCAAAAAGCTTGGCTGCGCTGGCAGGGTCACGGCGCACACCGTACATGCATTTTCATGTGTTTGTGTCAATTTCAGTGTTATTGGGCCCAAACTAGTGGCTTTTCATCAGAACCGATGCAGACTCACCCTATAGGCTCGGCTGTGCTGGCAGGGTCACGGCGCACGCCGTACATGTATTTTCATGTGTTTCTGTCAATTTCAGTGTTATTGGGCCCAAACTAGTGGCTTTTCATCAGAACCGATGCAGACTCACCCTATAGGCTCGGCTGTGCTGGCAGGGTCACGGCGCACACCGTACATGCATTTTCATGTGTTTGTGTCAATTTCAGTG
>NW_027095888.1:200000-215000 GCF_963924715.1 Thunnus thynnus | reverse complement strand
TCATTAAAGCAGTCCACCACCTGAAAAATGTGTCAACCACAGAGCCACCAGTCACTATTGACAGACTGACCCGCAGTCTGTCGACTATCATCAAGCCAGCGGCTCCCAATACAGACACACAGACTTTGATTGAGGGAAATGCTAAAAATTGGGCTTTCACAACCATGCTCATTCTGAGAGACCACTATACGCTCACTGTGGAGACGGAATTAGACAAACTGACCAAATTGCCCGCTGGAGACTGGTGTGGCCCTTTTGAGATAGCTTCATCCTGGGCCAAGAGAAATTTGGGGCGCCGCCTGAAGTTTGACACATTAGAACAGGTGGAGGCTTTACTGGTGGAGAGACTGACTGACCTGCAGCCAATCACACCTAACACTGGGGTGGATGAGCAACCATGGCAGACGGAGGTGGAGCGCCGGACAGCCATTGTGGCAGCCAGGCCTCCTCCACAACCACCTGCGGCCACTCTAACCACATGGGCACAGATACACACACGCAAACAGGGACACAACAGCATGACAGGAGGGACGGGGGCCCTCTCACAGCCCCCAGACCCCCACACACATAAAACAACCACAGTGACCACCACAGAGATACTGGGGGGAGAGGGCTCTGAAACTGAGGTGGAGGGGGAGGAGAAAGATTATATCTCTCCAACCTCCATACAGCCTCAGCAACCCCTTCCTAAGCCACAGAGGACCAAAAGGACCCCTCGGGGAAAGTCGGAGCATCACACTACCTCCACTGATAACCCATGTGTGGCACAGGGCGAGGATATCTTGCTGGATCTGTCATCGGATGAGCTGGAAACTTTATTGGAGGAAGACCGGCTCCGAACTCCACGTACAGGCCGGCTCCTGCCGATGGACACTCCCCTGGCTCCGAACACCGTCAGGAGGATGGAAACCATAGTCCAGAGTCAGATCAATCTTGGGCCCAAAAGACAAGACCACACGCCTCCCACACCAGAGACTCCCACACGCAAACCTACCAGACATCTCAACACACGCAACAAATTGCAGGACTGGGGTCTTAGTGTTGGCAAAAAATGGCTCATCATGGGGGACTCCAACGTCGCCAGAGTGCCACCGTTTACAGCCGCAAACTTACAGATAGATAGTTACCCAGGGGCCACCTTCAGACACACGGAAGCCATCCTCACGAGGGCCACTTCGTCGGTCACAGTGGAAACAGTGATCTTGTCCTTTGGGCTGAACAACAGGTCACAAAATGTCAAACAGACAACAATCAAACAACTACAAGCAGCTGTCAAGACAGCAAAACTCAGATTTCCACAAGCGGAGGTCTGGGTGCCACAAATTAACTACTCCAGGGCTTTACCACTGAAAGACCAAAATAATTTACTGCATCTCAATGCTTACATCACCAAAAACTGCAGATACATACCTGAACTGCCCATGAGAATCTTCAAAACGGAGACAGACAAAATACACTGGACCAAACCCACAGCTAGACGCATGCTTCAACACTGGTTCGATTATGTAAAATAATTATCCCCACAAGCCTGCCTATACAGGAGGGGAGCAAAAATGTGATAAATTTGGCAAAAAACTTTAATTTGACACCCCCACAACTCACCCTGTTGAATAGGGGACTAACTTTTATTCCCACTAGAGGCAGTAATAAAAACATAATTGAACAGACCAGATGGGACCTACAATTATATCACAGAAAAATTAAATTGGCGACATATTTCCAAAACACAAAAGATACAATACCTCCTCCATTCACCCCAAAATCAGATTGGACTCCTCCTGATGGCAAACTGCCGCCTGAAATCACTGCTCTGATCAGAACTGATATCCAACATGTTGATACAAAATTCCAGGTCTCTTATACACGGCCAAACCTGAGCAGAGAGGAGACTGAGGCCTTAAAAGAACTCAAAAATAACAGAAAAATAATCATTAAACCAGCCGATAAGGGCAGTGCAGTTGTCATATTGGATAGAGAACAATATTTATGGGAGGGATACAGACAATTGAATGATAAACATTATTATTTAAAATTGATAAAACCTATATACACAGATACAAAGCCCATGATTGAAAAAATTGTACAAACATTACAGGATAAAAAATTCATAAATGCTAAACAAAAGCAATATTTACTGGGCGACCCGGAACCCAGGGCCCGTTTGTTTTACATGTTGCCAAAAATACATAAAGACCCGTCTAAGTGGAGCAAACCACATGAAATTCCCCCGGGACGACCAATCGTTTTAGACTGCAGCAGTGAGACCTACCATACGACCAAGTTCCTAGACTTTTATTTAAATCCTCTCTCTACCTTACACCCCAGTTACATCAAAGACACATATGATTTTGTAGAAAAAATTAAAAAACTCCACATCCCAAAAAATGCCACCTTATTCACAATGGATATTGATAGTTTATACACAAATATTGACATTCCACAAGGCATACAAGCCATAAAAAACATATTTCATAAATATCCTAATAAAAACAGACCAGACAAGGAATTGATACAACTATTAGAAATTAATTTGACCCGAAATGACTTTTAATTTAATGGAGATTTTTTTCTACAAATCAAAGGCACAGCTATGGGCAAGAAATTTGCACCAGCATATGCTAATATTTTTATGGCAGAGTGGGAAACATCAGCCTTAGCCTCTTGTATTAAAAAACCTTTATATTATTATAGATACCTGGATGACATCTGGGGTGTATGGCAACACTCAGAAGAGGATTTTGATCACTTCCTAATCACTCTAAACAATCACAATGAATCTATAAAATTGAAATCTACTACCAGCAGGACCTCAGTGGACTTTCTGGACACCACCACATACAAGGGCCAGAATTTTCAAAGCACCAATAATCTGGATATTAAAGTATTTTTTAAGGAGACAGACACTCACGCTCTGCTCCACAAATCCAGTCACCATCCCAAACACACATATGCAGGCCTGGTAAAGTCACAACTGCTGAGGTTTCACAGAATATGCACTCAAAGGGAGGGTTTTAGACAAGCCACGACAACGTTGTTTTCAGCGCTTCGCACTAGAGGGTATTCTAGATCGTTCCTCAGGAAATCCTTAAAAACATTCCTGGAAACTAAACCTCAGGTGGTGTCTACAATACTTCCTTTTATCATAACATATTCTGCATCTGCAGTGAGATTGGTTAGAGTGATTAAAACAAATTTTCAAAAAGCACTAAGTGGAACTCAAATTCTACAGGAACACAGAATCGTTGCAGCGTTCAAAAAAAACAGGAACCTGCAAGATTACCTGGTCAAGGCCAAGGTCTCACCACTTCTCACCCTAAGACCGAGAGGTCAGGGGGAATTTTTTAAGCACCAAACTTGGTTGCGCAGCAAATACAATAAAAATGTGTTCAAAACACTGACATGGGGGAATATACAATCTAAAAACTGTGTATATTTAATAACATGTACACAGTGTGGACTACAATATGTGGGGGAAACCAAAAACTCCATAACTGTGAGATTCACTCAACACAAATACAATATTTTAAGACAAAAAAAGACACACACTCCTCTTGTGAGGCATTTTGTACAACATGGATGGCACTCGGTTCAAGTCACGGTTTTACAGACTAATCCGAAGTGGACTGGAGGTCAGAGAAGGAGGGCAGAAAGAGTCTGGATATCTAAGATGGACACCATATATCCTAGGGGCCTGAATGAGAAGTAATACTGGTCTCGGCAGGGTGCAGTGATGGACTGTGCATCTGATCACGTTGCCGGTTCCCGGCAACGTGACCCAGTCTTTGATTTCCTAACCCTAACCCTAACCCCTAACCCTAACCCTAACCCTAAACCACTAGAATACTCAGACATGCTCTGTTGTACAGGAAAAGATGTGTTTAACAAGCATATCAATCCAGATTTTAGGTAATAATGTAAAGGTTAACTAGAGTGGAATTGCATTATGGTACACGATAGAGATGTAAAGCAACTTTGTACATGAGAGCAATATTATGAGGAGCACTGCAGTGAACGGGTATTGAACACACAACCTTGTCATCTAAGGTGAAGCTGATTTTAAGAGCAATGTTCTAAACCAGTGAGCCAAAAGACATTCACAAAAATGAGAGGAAAAAATCTCCATTTTGATGATGAAAATGTATTTGTCTTAAACTAGAGCTTTAAGCCCAGAGATTTGTACATCATTAGTGAAAGCAAGACTAGTTTAACATGAGAATGAATGATGTGTGTAAAACGTGTTTGAAGGAAGAGAGAATCTGTAAGTTTAAGAAACTGGAGTGAGAGGAGACACACATCCTGCAGACTGTATTGCAGTCAATGAGAACATGACAGCGACTCTCTATCAATTAAGGTTCAGATCTCAAAAACTATAAGTCCTATGTGAAATGTATTTATATTTTGAGAGAGAGGAGGCTTGTGGCAACATACTGAGGCAAGATATGTGCTTGATGAGTTAAAATTGTGGGAGTGACAGAAGTTTAGAATAACATTTCTGGTCTAAAAATATCCGTGCTCTCCACTGTGCCTGATCACATGACACACTGGTGAGACCTGACAAAGTCTGCCAAACCCCTGACTTAAATTGCTGAAAAACTACAACAGATATCACTGAACAATCTGATAACTTTGAAAATTCAAAGTTTTGTGAACATTTTAAAGTTTGAATGGCGCCTGTAGGATAAGGGACTTCCGAGGAGTTGAGTGTGAAAGTGACAAAGGTTCCAACTTGGTTGGATGGTTCGTCCCATAGACTGCCATTATACATTTTAATGTTTTAAAAATATATATAAAATCGCTGAAACATGTTACATTTCAGAAAAATACAAGCACACATCTGCTGAATGAGTTGCACAGATTGACGTTTGAATGGTTTTTATAGCACAAAGTATGCAGCAGTTGAAACGCGGCAAAAAACATACAGAAGACGGAATAAGAATAAAGAGTGACAAGAACAATGTGTGATTGGTCCCAGCAATCACACTAATAATATATCAGTCAGAGGGACCAAACCACTACTTCTGTCATGTGGAGTAGCATCAATAGACTGAAATGCAGGGACAACAAAAATCTTTAATGTTGAAATGGTCGAGGACAGAACAGGGCTAAACAGAGCAGAACAAACGATCCAACAGAGACTGAACAGAAAACGAGGACTTAAAAAGTAAGTGAACTAGGAGGAGATGAGGTGCAGGTGGGGAGATGAGTAGAGAACTCAGGGAGCGAACAGACAGCGAGCCAATTGGCTGGGGAAACACAGGGAGCAGGGCAGAAGGGTGTACTACTGAGCAAGGTTAGTGGGTTAGCGAGGTATGTTGAGCCTGCAGGGTTTTCAATGTCATGAAGGTGGCTCTCTTTTAACCTGCCATGGTAACTTATACTGCAAACTTAACCTGGTCCGGAGCAGGTTATGTTCCGAGTTTCAGCTAAATTGGCAATAAAAAGCACTGCCCTTTCACTAACTACCTGATTTGCTGCCAAGTCCGTTTAACACTGTGTCTACTGCAGGTATTAGAACACCGATTAGAAAATTGATTAGTCTTTTATTAGACTTATCATTGATTTGATATGTCATATTGTAAATGTTTAATGGTGCAAGAGGTTTGGGTTACTGAGGGATTTTGTTACAACAGATCAAACTGTATTTCAAATAATAAAAAATAAAAATAAAAACAAAAAACTAATGAAGAAATACTTTGAACAAAAATAATAAAATAAAATTGATTAGTCTTTTGATTGGTATTTGTCACAGATATTATTAAATCTATAATATTAATTTAACTTTGATTCAGCAAGAAAAGTGATTTCCACTGATCCTTCATTATGGGACAGAGTCAGACAGTATAATGTTTAAATCTGCTGCATCAAGTTTAAAGTTTGAGAGCTTTGGATGTGGGAGGCACGAGGAGAACACTGAGTGGTAAAATATGTGTATAAACTAATTACGTAATTAATAAATTAATGAATTAGTGTTTTAATTAACAGATTTACACGATCAGCAGTTTTCTGCCAGCATTCATCTCTTGCCTTATTTGCAGCAACAGCGTTGCTTCTTGCTGTGATAATGTGTTTATATTATTCATATCTCTCTGTTATAATGACTTGTTCCTCCTGACTGAAGCAGGCGGCACGTGATTGGTCCATTTTGTACGGAAAGAGTCAAATGATGCCAAACACCCCCTTTTATGGGGACGCGCACAGAGCCTGAAGCAGAAAGCCTGAGTTAACAAAGAAAGTTCATATCCACCGTAGTGATACCACTTATCTCTGACTGAGAGTTTAGGGTTTGTCAAGCCCACTCACACAAAGAAAGCCTGGATATGTTGAACTGGCTCCTGATAAATACCAATAGACTAATCAATTTTATTTTATTTTTTATCAAAGTACTTCTTAATTAGTTTTTTTGTTTTTTATTGATTTGTTTTTATTTGAAATACAGTTTGATCTATTGTAACAAAATCTCTCAGTAACTCTGACCTCTTGCACCATTACAAATTTACAATATGACATCAAATCAATGGTAAGTCTGATAAAAGACTAATCAATATTCTAATCGGTGTTCTAATAGCTGCAGTACCAGCAGTGTTAAACGGACTTGGCAATAAATCAGGTAGTTAGTGGGCGGCGCTTTTTATTGCCGATTTAAGCTGAAACTCAGAACATAACCTGCTCCGGACCAGGAGTCAACAGAAGTGCAACACAGGAAACCCCAAAGAACACAAAAACACAGAGTCCAAACACACAAAGTCCAGGCAGGATGTGACAACTTTTACTGCAATACTTTAACATACTTTTACTGTAGTAGGACTTTTCATGCAGTAAAGGATCTGAGTACTTCATCCATCACTGCTGTCACATGATGTTACTGTTTACTGAGCATTTTGTGACAACCTGGATTTCACCGACTGTACGGTATGTATGTCGCAATAACTGCGGTGATGTTGCCACGGTAACAGCAGTATAATCTCAGCTGCTCATCGGTGAGTTTGTCCTCAGACTCTTTCCTGTCACTTCATTAGATTCACATTAACCCTTTCACTGCCAGCTGTTCAAGTGAGGCTGCTACACCCACCGATTGGTCCATCTCACTGTCAATCAACATATCAATAGCTCTGATCCTTACAAACCAAATGAGCTGTCATGATTGGTTGCGTGTTGTCATGGCGATCCAAACCACATGTGAGCATCAGGTTTTAGTTGGTTGGTCCAACCTTTCTAAATGGATGCCCCCCCATCCCCAGTGCAAATAACAGGCTAGAGTGTGTATGAATGAGAGATGCGTTGGATAAACGCCCTTCATTTACTTTAGCTGTCAGTCACATGATGAAGCCGCTCAGAGCGGTTTCAGCTAGCAGCTTCCTGTCAGAAACCACATGAAGCTGATGAGGAGATAAAGGATTCAGAGGAAACACCACATCTGATTAACATAAAAAGACACGATGAGTCCAACAGACGAGCAGAGAGAGACGACACAGTGACGGAGACGGACGTCTACCTGGACATGGATCACCTGCTGATGCTGTTGCTGCTGCTGTGGAGCTCAGGTAAGACTCTGCTGTAATGTAAAAATACTGAGTTCAAGTCAAACAGCAGCTTTGAAAACTGCAGTAAAAGTCAACATGGTCAGTAAAATGTAGTGAAGTGTGTTCAGTAAAAGTTCTGATACTTGCTGTAATGTGTTTTATCTCTTTAGCTTCTAATAACTAACCAATAATTCATGTGTTCATCATCTAATAATGAAAATTCAATCTTCAATCATCACTTGCAGGGACTGTGGGTATATTAAGAAGAACAGGGAGGGACTTTGAAGGCAGGTTTGATTGACAGGCCGGTGCAGGACATGAGCAACACATGAGGAAGACCTTCGTTAAATAATGAAATTGTGACATCTGGTGGCGAAAGCTAAACATAGACCTGAAAATAAAAAAGATGCAGCTGAACTTCATTTGTGAGGAGGTTCTTTTTGGACTTTTCTCATTTAAATAGTGACTTTTTATTATTCTACTTCTGTGTTCATTATTAGATGGATGCATTGTTGGATCTGTTTATTTATTTGATGTGTTTTAATCATTTGATGTGTTATTTTGTTGCTGTAATGTGAGATATAAGAGCTTCCATATAACAGTGTAGCCCAGTAAACATTTACATGAAAGCATCAGGAGCTACAGGAGAGTTATATGTGTACTTATACACAGGATGCCATTTGTGTTTTTGAAACATCTTTACTCAGGAAAATGAATCAGAACCACAGTGATTCTATATAGATTATGAAACATATGAGGTTATTTCTCTCAGCTGTTACAGCAACATTTATAAAATAATTATGAAACTTGAACTTGACCACTGCATTTGCAGGAAAATTTAAATCCATTTTTAAAAAGTAATTCATCAATTAGTGTGATATTTTCACTCTCAGTGATGTGATGTCATGTTGATGTCTTTCCTCATCTGGACACATGGGAGATGTGATCATACACAACAAAACTAAAGGTTTAATGTTAATTTAACATGTCAGAATTAAATCGCTCCTTTCAGTACTGTGGATACTCGGCCAGATGTGTCAATACTCTTAATGTCATTCTTGCAAGTCACTGTTTAATTCAGCTCTATGTGCAGCAAACTTCAATACTGAAAAGAAAATAATCCCATCATGCAACAGTACAACATGCTGTCATCATAAAAATAAACAGGCTACAGTATATGTCTACATGTCAGACTAAGAAAACAGTCTGATGACAGACGTCTGTCTTCTTTTTATATTTTCCTGGGGAGGGGTCATCAAAATTAAGTTGAAAGGTTTTTCTGTGACAGGAAAGTTTTTGAGGACAAACTAACTGATGAGCATCTGATGTGAGATTACACAGTATACATCTGTTACCATGGCAACAGCAGAGCATTTCCTGTCATGTAAAGGACTGACTGTTGCGAAACACTTTTTCTTCTTATCAAATATACGTGTTTGAGCTGCTTCCTGTAACTCTGTCAAACTGTTTCTCACACTTAACCCCCTAAAATCCAGTTTTCCCTTTTCATCACTTAAAGATTGTTAAAATAATCAAACTCCACTCTGACAGCATTGGACATATTGTCTATCATGTTGTTCATATTCACTCATGAGTGAATTCTTCAAAAGGGCTCCAAGTTTTTATTGCTGCATCGTTCCATCAGATGGAAATAATCTACATTTCTGCTGCTGCATCATTTTAGACACATTTCCCCAAAATTCAGAAGACAGTTTGGGTATTTTTGAAAATGTTGGCATCTCATCTAGAATTTAAAATAAAGTCCTGCAAGTTTAAACAAAGTCTGGCTGCACAGCATGAGCTCGTACTGAGGATGATGATGAAGAAAAGGCTGATATCTCAAAATCTGGTGAAATAATTCCAGTGAACTGACGCTTTAACCTGCAGTTAGAGGCTTCAGCTCTGAGAAGCAGCTCATCACACATACAGTCTTTAAATAGCACAGTGGTTATATGATGTCACCACACAGGATTTCTGGGTATTGAAGTCATTCTGAGCTGCTGTTTTGCATTAACTCTATATGAACCAGTCTGTTGGTTAACTCTACATGAACCAGTCTGTTGGTTAACTCTATATGAACCAGTCTGCTGGTTAACTCTATATGAACCAGTCTGTTTGGTTAACTCTATATGAACCAGTCTGTTGGTTAACTCTATATGAACCCGTCTGTTGCATTAAAACATAATTCTGGTTTATTTTCATAGATTTGTTCATCATTTCTATCAGTAGTAACAACATTGTACTCAACAAGTTAATATCGGAGATCTGTGAACATGGTGACATCACTAAAAAGACGTCTGATAGGTCAGAAACACGAGCAGTCAGACGATCAGACAGGAAACAAACCAACATGTTAGTTTTCCTTTAACTCTGTATGAAGCGTCTGTTGAGCTTGTGTTCATGTGTTCATCTCATCTGCTGCTCTTCAGAGAAGAAGCAGAAAGTAGAAGCAGTGAGGTCGAGAAAAAAGGTCTTAAAGTTTCAGACTGACCAGGCAAAGAGAGACGTTTGTTTTTCCTTCATTTTTTGTCTTTTTATGAGGATTATTTTCACCCCAGAATAATTGAGAGTACCTCATACTGCAGTAGCTCAGTTTTCTAGTTACTGTAAATTTAACATGTTATTTTCATACACAAATTATGTTTGTAGCATCGACTTCAACATCTGTGTGTTTTCAGTGAGATGAGCTCTGAGCTGCTGCAAAGCCTCACAGTGTTTGTTCAGTTCACAGCTCTGCAACAATATAAATATTAATTTTCTGATTTTCTCTGCAGGACTCCAGGCTGAAGATAAACACCAATCAACAGGTAAAAAGAGAGAATATATCTCATCTGGTCTGGGAACGCCTCTGATCCCCCAGGAGGAGCTGGAGGACATTAACCACACCTCCATCAGTGCTGGACAATGAATCCACTTTGGTTTATGAACAAATACCCTCAAAAGTGATAACTAATAAAATATGCTAATGTTAGCATTGAAAAGTGAAAATCTAGATTTTGGACGTCATCACTGCTCGCTGTAGAGCTGCACACCACTAATTTCTATAAAATCTATATCAGATCTATTAAATGCAACGCATGGCATTGTGGGATTGTTTGCAGGAAGTAGTGTTCATGACATGAACACAACTTTTTTGTTCCATTGTGGATCATTTGAGGCTCTAAATGTTGGATAAATTTACACACAAAATTCAGACACTGAAACAAAATGGAGGAGGGTAAATAGAGTGAACTTTGTAGTAAATAGTGAGTGATTTCAGACACAGTCTTAGTCTTGCTTCTATATCTGGTCTCTTGTGTATTGTATCCCACAATCCTCTGTTTTCCTCCAGGTTCTCAGTGTGAAAGCACAGCCAAGGCCGACATCGTGCTGTTGGTCTGTGAATCCAAGAACACCACCTCTGAAGACCATGAAAACATTAAGTCCTTTCTAACTCAAGTAGTCAGCAACTTCAACATCGGCCCTGACAAAGTCCAGATCGGTAATAATTTTACTACTACAGTCAATCAATCAATTTTTATTTATATAGCACCAAATCACAACAAAAGTCATCACAGGACACTTTTCACATAGAGCAGGTCAAGACCGAACTCTTTAACTTACAGAGACCCAACAATTCCCCCATGAGCAGCACTTGGCGACAGCGGTAAGGAAAAACTCCCCTTGAACGGGTAGAAACCTCAAGCAGAACTCGGCTCTTGGTGGGCGGCCATCTGCTTCGACCGGTTGGGTTGAGAGAGAGAAAGAGAGGGAAAGGGGGAGGGGGGGCAGAATAACAACAATCATAACAACAACAATAAGCATAAGTATCAATAGACAGGGAAGGATGCCATCAGGACTGTGAAGGACCGTGAAGGCTCGGCCCAGAACCCAGGGTTTCCTGTGAGATGAGAAAGCACAAAAAACTCCAAGGAAGAAGCAAAGTTAGTGACATGCATTGATGTTACATGAATGCATACAGATGGAGAGGAGGAGGAGGAGAGAGGAGCTCAGTGCATCATGGGAAGTCCCCTAGCAGTCTAGGCCTATAGCAGCATAACTAAGGGCTGATCCAAGGCAGCCTGGTCGGCCCTAACTATAAGCTTTATCAAAAAGGAAAGTTTTAAGCCTACTCTTAAACATAGAGAGGGTGTCTGCACCCCGGACCCAATCTGGAAGATGGTTCCACAGGAGAGGAGCCTGATAGCTGAAGGCTCTGCCTCCCATTCTACTTTTAAAGACTGTAGGAACCACCAGTAAGCTGCATACTGGGAGCGCAGTGTTCTAGTGGGGTAATACGGTATTATGAGCTCTTCAAGATATGATGGTGCCTGACCATTAAGGGCTTTGTAGGTGAGGAGAAGGATTTTAAATTCTATTCTAGATTTTACAGGAAGCCAATGCAGCGAAGCTAAAATGGGAGAAATGTGATCTCTTTTTCTAGTTTTAGTCAGAACACTGTCAGAGTCTGCTCTCCCCCTCACCTGTTGCTGTGGGAATCATCCAATCATCCAATCATTCAGTCTCACTCTCTGCTCTGCCACACCCCTCATTAGTTCAACCACCTTCACCTGGCGCTCCCACCTGCTCATCATCTGCAATCAGCCAGTATATAAGCTGCCTCGGCCCACTCCCTCCTTGTCAGATTGTCTACGCTACTATGCTCAGTCATCTTGCTATCTTCACTGGACTGCCTTCCCGGTTTCTGATCAGCTTGTCTTCGACCATCGCTCCTTGTCTCTGCCCCGGTAAACCCACCAGCCTTCTGTCCCTGACTCTGAGTTCTGCCTGCCTGTTCCCTGGTCTTTGTCTGCTGTGGGAGTGGAAGATCGGGGTTCAAAAACTGTGTTTCTCTGACCGTGCTAATATTGCCCTGACATCGTGTGAAATAAAGACTGCAAAGTTTATACCCGTGTCATTTGTGCTGCTATTGGGTCCAACCTATACCCGTTGCAGAACACGTGCAGCTGCATTCTGGACCAGCTGGAGAGTCTTTAGAGACTTGTTAGAGCAGCCTGATAATAAGGAATTGCAATAATCCAGCCTAGAAGTAACAAATGCGTGAACTAGTTTTTCTGCATCTTTTAGGGACAGGATATGCCTGATTTTTGCGATATTACGTAAGTGAAAAAAGGCAGTCCTTGAGATTTGATTTATGTGGGAGTTAAAGGACATATCCTGATCAAAGATAACTCCCAGATTCCTTACGGTGGTGCTGGAGGCCAGGGTAATGCCATCCAGAGCAGCTATATCATTAGATAATGTGTTTCTAAGGTGTTTAGGGCCAAACACAATAACTTCAGTTTTATCTGAGTTTAGTAGCAGAAAATTGCAGGTCATCCAGGTCTTTATGTCGTTAAGGCATGCTTGGAGTTTGTTTAACTGATTG
The DNA here is from genome assembly GCF_963924715.1 of Thunnus thynnus. Classification (NCBI taxonomy): domain Eukaryota; kingdom Metazoa; phylum Chordata; class Actinopteri; order Scombriformes; family Scombridae; genus Thunnus; species Thunnus thynnus. Next base: position 202,112 of record NW_027095888.1, on the reverse strand, counting down.
GTTTCATCAATCAGTTACAACTATTCACACTACTGCTCCTGGTACTATTACTACTACTGCTTGTGTATAAAATACTCAAAATACTAAAATCTTTACACCACAATGTGAAAATATTCAAATACAGGTGCAGCTCCCGAATTACATGTTTAAGCTAAATAACTGCTATCTGCATACAGCCTCCATTACTGCCAGTTATTTCCCAAAACATGCAGACATATTTTAGCTTTGTAATAACTTGCAGAATTCTCAAAATGTTCAAAATGAAATGTTCAGGTGATACACCTACCTTAAAATTCAGTGCTTCATCTACTGAAACACACATTTATAACTCATAGTAATTATGATTCAGCTTGTAAAACAACAATTATCATTATTCTCATTGTTATTCTCATTATCATTTAAAATCAAAAGCTGGGTCAGTGTGTCAGTTTCACACATTTCTGTGTGTTTTCTGCAGGTCTGCTTCAGTGCAATGACGGATCAAGGACCCAGTGGGACCTGAACGCCCACCAGACCAAACAATCCCTGCTGGAGGCCATAGCCAACCTGCCAAAGAGAGGAGAAGACTACTACTTCATAGGTGATTTAACAGCAGACTGTCTGATCCACACCAGCTTTACACTGTGAGGGACTGAGGCAGAGACTCTGATTAGATCCAAATATATTTACTTTCTGTATTTAGGTCTGTCAGCAGTGGAAAGAGAAGCTGTTAGTGATCCGTATTTTCACTTGAAGTATTTATAGTAATAAGAATATATTGAATATATCCAGCAATTTGTGAATGAAATTCAGTCTCTTGACTGATCAAGAAAACTGTGTCTCTGCTAACAAATAACATCTTCAGAACAGACTTCAGATAAACTTAGTAAAACGTATTTTCATTTATAGTGATTCCAGAAATATTAAAGGAAAATTCTGGTTTATTTGAACCTGATATATTTCCCATAAATGTGGCCATTGTGGCTCTATGTGTGATGCTAACTTTGTTCTCTCAGCTCTGTTATATGATTCCTAACTTGACAGGATGCAAACAAGCAAACATGAGATTGTTTTAGTTTTTCCCTGTTAAGATGTCCTAACCTGCTCCGTGCATCAGTGAACAGGCTAAGTACGGCAAGCCATATGGATCAAAACGTCTAATTTGAAGTTCGCATTAATATGTCTAATTTGTACGTCTTAAGACGACAGTTAACACGTCCATTTTGAACGTGTTAAGTCGTTTTGACCATTAAGGCTTCCGTTCTATTGGCGGACGTCATCATAGCCGCTCCTTTTTGACGTAGGGACGGCGTAGGGCTGAATGTTTGCTTACGCTGTGGTCACATGGACGTTTGAGCTACGTATCTATCACATGTCTTACACACAACTGTGATTTAGTATGTGGGAGGATCAACAGTGCAGACAGATATGCATTTAGGGTTCAATGTTTTAGGTTGTAAATTAATGATGAATGGTCTCCTCTGCATCATTAATGATTGATTTTGAATTGATAAAATATTATGCTCAAACTTTATTTGCATATGTGGTGTATAGGATATTTATGTGTATTTGCCCACTTGCTTGTAGCTATGTGTTATTTTATATACAGTTCGCACTTTATCTTGTATCTTTACAGATACTCTCATTCAATTTAATGTGTTTCTGATTTGAGTAAAAGGCAGGAGAGCAAGTGTGGGCTGCACTGCGTTCTTCAGTTACTCACTGAGAATATCAGTCAAGCCACTGAAGAGCAGCCAAATCACTGTTCGTTTTCATTTATTCTTTCAGGTAAATGTCACCTAAGCACCTTCAGACTTTATCAGTAGTACATTTGTTTATATAGTTTGTGTTGTGCTTCCTTACATTGTTTGAGGGAACTGTGACGTTAGGTAACTGCATATGAGTGGACGCAACCGTCACTAATGCTAACGTAGCTCCTCAGGGATTGAAGCCGTTATCTTTTGTTGGGCCTCAACCATGGGGTCAGACAAAGAAAGGCCTACATGTAAACTCTGAGGCCACGAAGTCGCTTCTTTCCTTTGTTCCCCTGAAACGAAGGAGCAGCGCCAAAATGCTGCTCACAGACTCCGTTTCCCCTGATGCTTTGCAAGTTTGCACCTAAGTGCAAAACCA